>NC_133316.1:21407057-21589636 GCF_012295235.1 Primulina huaijiensis
ATATATGTATTACATAAATAAAGGTAATAAATATTCTTATACTGTTGATGCTACTTATTAATAATTGCATCTTAATTAGTTACTAATAGCGTCCCCAAGGTTTTCTTACCTCCTATACATGACAAAATCCTCAAAAGATCGAAAGAGATCAGATTAAGAAGAGAGAAACTATTTCAAATTCAGCTAACATCAGTCAACTATAAAGGTATCTTTTATCTCTTCTCTCGAGGGAAAAAAAACTCATCATTTCGGTAGCTGTAGATTGGATCACTCCTCAAAAAACAAGATGGCAGATGATGAAATTTTCACTCAGAATCCGATCGGTGGATCCATGAATCCTCCTTTAGCTAAGAAGAAGAGAAGTCTTCCAGGAACCCCGGGTGGATTTTCATTTATTTATCTTGTTTTCTTGATCCTTGAATCCTTTTTTTTTTTATCTTCCTTGTACACACGGATATATGTACATATTCAAGAATTATTATTTTACAGATCCTGAAGCTGAAGTCATAGCTTTATCACCGAAGACTCTAATGGCAACCAACAGATTCTTGTGTGAAATATGTGGCAAAGGGTTTCAAAGGGATCAAAATCTTCAACTTCACAGAAGAGGGCATAATCTTCCATGGAAGTTGAAGCAAAGGACCAGCAAAGAAGTCAGAAAGCGAGTTTACGTCTGCCCCGAAAAGACGTGCGTTCACCACCATCCCTCTAGGGCTCTTGGAGATTTAACAGGCATCAAGAAGCACTTCTGCCGGAAGCATGGTGAGAAGAAATGGAAGTGCGAAAAGTGCTCCAAACGTTATGCAGTTCAGTCGGATTGGAAGGCTCACTCCAAGACTTGTGGCACCAGGGAATACAAATGTGATTGTGGGGCTATTTTTTCTAGGTATGTTTTCATGCTTCTTGATTTTTTTAGGGGTTTAGATTAGATGTATGTTTATATTTCATGCACAGCTCGGTACTTTAATTTACGTTTTTTTTTTCCCTTCTTGATGTGCGACGATTGTGGGTTTTCATGCCTCTGCATATTTCATTTGTTAAATTAATGAAATTTTTACATCTAATTAAGTTTGTAGTTTTTCGTAGAATTTATTATCGTATAGATTGTATTACTAACATGGTATTTCTTGTTTAATTTTGTGTTTGTAGGAGAGATAGCTTCATAACTCATAGGGCATTTTGTGATGCCTTAGCAGAAGAAACAGCTAGAATTACAGCCTCCTCTCACATGAACATCCACGCATCTGCAAATATGAACTATCAATTTGTTGGCGCTTCATCACTAGGTCCAACACCTTGCATGGGACAGAATTTCCCTCCAGTTTTCAAGCCAATCTCGAGCAACGATCCAAACATCGACATAGTCCCAAGAGGCTTATCTATTTGGAACATGACTCAAAATTCAGGCCAAACTCAAGATTATACACCCAGAAATCTTGAAGAAATGCATCAGTTGGGAATCAACCATGTAAGTTTAGGAACAATGAACAGTTTCAGTACCCATGATTCACTCATCACAAATCCGTGCTCAAATCCTCCACAAATATCTAATTTTAGCCATTTGAATTGGGATTTCGGGAGCAAGGTTACTTCAAACGGAACTCAAAACTTGACCAATGATCACTCCCTCCCTTTAAGCACAAGCGCCATTAAAGATGTTAGTGTCCAATCTTTGTTTAGCACTCAACACCAAATTATAAGTAATCGTCCATCATCTGCAACCATGTCTGCTACAGCTTTACTACAGAGAGCTGCTCAAATTGGGGCCACTACAACTGATCCTTCGATCCTAGGAAAATTTGGATTCAAATCCAATGACAGTATTATTACAGTTCAAGAAAATAGCTTCAGTCAAGTGTGTGGCGCAAGTTCAGTTAGTGGTGAGCTTGTGAGTGCTGAGGAGAATGGTATTTCTGCCTTAAAACAGCGTCAAATGTACCCCTCCAAACGCCACCGCATGACGAATGAGGAGATTTCAGCGGGAGAAACAAGGGATTTTCTTGGAGTTGGGATCCGTTCTCTTTGTCAACCACCATCAATCAATGGATGGACATGATTCTTGAAACAGTACTACTACAAAATGACAGGCATCGGGGACAAAATAACATGTTGTTCATTAGCATCATCACCAATGGATTTTGATGGTTTTACAAATGACTTTAAGGTTAATATCAGAGATGGAAATAAAAGTGGCGTACTACTACTACTTTGATGCTGAGAGAGAATATGTTGGATAAAGAAAAAAAGGGGAGGAATTTAGTATTTGCAAACTTTGCAGAGAAAAAGGTGGCATTGAGTGGTGAATGAAAGCTAAAAGATGCCAAAAGAATTAATAGAAATTTAAAAATAAAAAGTTCTAAAGTTACTTGAGGAAGAGTAGATCCATGCATATTCTATTGAACCCGTGAAGGATGTTCCCTTTGAGAAGCGTGACTATTTTTTTTTGGTTAAAAGTGGGCATCTGTAGTGGAGGAAAAGGGAGGAGACCTTTTGGACTCCATTATTGCTATGTTGTTATCTTTACTCAAACTCAAATAGCAAAGCCCAGTTCTGGTTTAGCTTGTGCTACTTAATAATTATAGATCTCCTTGTAATAAATTTAGCAGATATATATGTTGTGCTTCTTATATTAATTTCAGAATTATCGATACTTAAAACTGTTTGGCGTTGAATATCTGTCTTCTTTGACTGTGAGTTAAAATGCAAGAACAATATTATTGGTGTTGCCATAACAATTAACAAGTCAAAGCCCTTAAAAGGAGTTTGATTTCTTGCCACTTTTGGCCAAATATCGAGACCACAAACATTTACTCAATTTCATCACTCATTTGTTTTTCATTTCTAGTTTCTTTGGATCTCCTCCGGACCAATTAACATTAAAACACTTGTAAAGTTCAAGAAATCTGTTGAATGTAAAATTCACCGGAAAATATAGAACAAGTGACCATAAAAATAGAACAATGTTTTTTTTTGTTGGTATTTTATCGTTTAATTTTATTACTTTTTCGAACATGAATAAAAATTTTATGATCCTGATCTATAATTTGAACTCTAATTATAATTCAAAATCTTGTCATTAGTTATTTCCTAAAAAGAAAAAAAATCTGGTCATTAGTTTTTTAAAATATGAGATGGGCTTGGACCGGATCCTAATAATTAAATTGAAAGTTTATTGAAACGTCAAGCCCAAAGCCCAATACAAATCCCTCCACACTGTAATTCTACGAACTTCCGGGGTAGCCAAACGAAAAGGGTTTTTAGAAAAATGAAATTTACAGACTCCCCGGTGATCGAGTTGTCCGTGAATGACACGCGCCTCTCTTTCCAGCAAGACAACGGATCGATGCACGTCGGCACCTCCGTCTGGCCTTGCTCTTTGGTTCTCGTTAAGTTTGCTGAGCGCTGGTTGACGTGTCCCGCTGGCGACACGAGTCCTAACCCTTACTCTTCCCTTTTAAACTTCACTAGCAAGCGCGGGGTTGAGCTAGGCACCGGATGCGGCGTCGCAGCCATGGGCCTCTACTTGCTCGGACTGCACGACATTGTTCTGACAGACATCGCTCCGGTCATGCCGGCGTTGAAGCGCAACCTGAAGCGAAACAAGCCGGTGTTGAAGAAAAACCTGAAGACAGCGCAACTGTATTGGGAGAACGAGGAGCAGATGAAGTCGTTGAAGCCGCCGTTTGATTTCGTGATCGCAACGGACGTTGTTTACATTGAGAAGACTGTGGGGCCGTTGATCCAGGCTATGGAGGGTTTGCTGTCGGACAACGGCGTCGTATTGCTGGGGTACCAGGTGAGGTCTCCCGAAGCGCACAAGTTGTTCTGGGAAATGTGTGCGGTGGTGTTTGAGGTGGAGAAAATCCCTCACGAGCATTTGCATCCCGAATACGCCTACGAGGAGACTGACGTTTATGTTTTGAGGAAGAGGAAGAAGAAAACAGAGGAGTTGGATTCTTGAACAAATCTCGAATTCCGTAAGAAAATTGTTATTTATCAAACACAAGTTCTCAACTTAGTGTGATATGATCGTATGATTGAAATGTTTGGTTTGGAATTGATGATGAAAATGGGGGGAGAAATCACTTCATATTGCTATAAAATTGCCTTTGTATCAATAATCCTTATTACTTATCAAAATGTGTGTAAATGTGAAGTCTTTAGCTGTTTCCTACGATAGATTGGGAATTTTGTTCATTTATCTGTCTTGTCCTTATTGTTAATCGAGAGAATTGCTGGAAAATTTTCCTACTATTTAAAGCCATGTTATGATATCTGCCGAAAATTAAAAGGAAAAGGCCTATTCGAAGGTTTCCTTCATGTTTTATGGTTGTACAGTTCAGAATCAGATCTCTAACCCGGTAGGCGCTGGTACGTGTAAATTTGAGAGAATTGATAATGTAGTTTTTGTCATATGTTTCTAGACTCAATCCGAAATCTATAACTGTATAGATATATCTTGATGACTACTAAGATGTGGAAATTCGTTGAGAATTCGTTTCGATTTGGGGAAGTATCGAAGGGCTGATTTATATTAATTTCATGTTGAGATGAATTAGAAATTCACCACATTTACACGAAAAATAGCTTATTTGGAATTTGAAATTTGCTGTCAAGTGATTTCCTAGACGACCAATAAATTTGTTATCATGGATTTGAAAATCCCTTGGTTCAAATAAATAAATTCAAATGCAACTTCAGAATGCATTCCAAATAATCGAAACAAGAGCAAGAAGGTGACAAAGGAGGGTCAATCTTCCATTAGTACACAAATACTACAGGACAATAGACCTTGAGAAGGAAATTTGTTTTCAGTGTGTTATTCTGAATATCTCACATTTACTCGATCCATTTTATGGTTGTTAAAATTGAGTTCTGAGTAACCACGATGTAATGTCGTGTGATATCTTCCGTAAGAAAATTTCTGTGTTCATTGAATTAAAATTTCTTGTGACGGTGGGAACCCATAAATTCTAAGACAACCCATGTTAATCTAAAATTTTGATGTATGAAACTTCTTTTAATTGGAGATTGAAATCTTGTATATATGTTCTGAAAAAAGCCAGAAAACTTTAATAGTCATTTTCTATTTTAGAGGGGCATGAGGGGTTGTACTCGTACCCGACGACTTGTAGGGCATAATTTTGCCCCGTCTGAAAGGGGCACGCACCTGCGTTGAACTTTGGAAAGATGAGACCCAGTTACACCATTAGCAATCTGGGTCGGTGGTTGTTAAAATTGACCGCTGAAAGCACCAAGTCCAGAGGCTACCAAGCTAGTGAAGTGACACTTCACTTGCAATTTTTTTCCAAGTCAATCGAATGAAATGGAAACCAATGTGATTATCCACGGTTTTCAATCAAAAAATTTGTTCAAACTCGTGCAAAATATCATAGCGTCCATATATACTCCACTGAATTACCATGCCTTGCCTTGAGGACTCAAATCTTCCAATCAATTTGAATGTAGCTTTAATCAAATTTAAGTATCACTATTTCTCGAAGAAATCAGATTCTTAATTGGAAAGAGTGTGTATATATATATATATTCATATCAATCTTCCATCGTCACATTCCTCTCCACAAAAAGAGGGGAGTATCTTAGTGTCTTTTTCTGCTATGTTGGGCATGCAAGCGCTTGATTCTTGCAGCATATTCACAACTCTACGCATAGAAGGCCGGTTATTCGGGAGGGATCTGATACAGAGTAGCCCGATGTCAAGTACCTTACAAATGTGTTCTTTAAATCTTGAATCAAGATTTGGATCAAGAACGTGTTCCACTCCTTTCCGATCCAATATAGCACAAATCCATGCTGGTAAATCTTTCTCCCCGAATTCTCGATCAATCGGCCGTCTCCCTGTAACCAGCTCAAGTATGACTATACCAAAGCTGTATATGTCACTCTTTTCATTCACATGAAGAGTGTAAGCATATTCTGAAACGGGTATTATATGTTAGCTAGGACTGAACATTACCCTAAGATGTAAGCTTAATGAAAGACTGTAAATTATGTAAATACCTGGTGCAATATAACCACAGGAGCCAGCAATAACGGACATGGACTCGACCCCCCTGCTAACAGCTTTAACAAACTTGGCAACTCCAAAATCCGATAGCTTTGCTCCAAAATCTTCGTCCAACAGTATATTGTTGGATTTTACATCTCTGTGCACGATCGGGGGAACACAATCATTNTGAAACCATTAATATATATTACTCTTAAAATTTTAAATGTTTAGCATTTCATATATTTTTAACTTATTACAATAAGTTTCACTCATCACTGCCATCATAATNTTTTGTGTTTGTAGGAGAGATAGCTTCATAACTCATAGGGCATTTTGTGATGCCTTAGCAGAAGAAACAGCTAGAATTACAGCCTCCTCTCACATGAACATCCACGCATCTGCAAATATGAACTATCAATTTGTTGGCGCTTCATCACTAGGTCCAACACCTTGCATGGGACAGAATTTCCCTCCAGTTTTCAAGCCAATCTCGAGCAACGATCCAAACATCGACATAGTCCCAAGAGGCTTATCTATTTGGAACATGACTCAAAATTCAGGCCAAACTCAAGATTATACACCCAGAAATCTTGAAGAAATGCATCAGTTGGGAATCAACCATGTAAGTTTAGGAACAATGAACAGTTTCAGTACCCATGATTCACTCATCACAAATCCGTGCTCAAATCCTCCACAAATATCTAATTTTAGCCATTTGAATTGGGATTTCGGGAGCAAGGTTACTTCAAACGGAACTCAAAACTTGACCAATGATCACTCCCTCCCTTTAAGCACAAGCGCCATTAAAGATGTTAGTGTCCAATCTTTGTTTAGCACTCAACACCAAATTATAAGTAATCGTCCATCATCTGCAACCATGTCTGCTACAGCTTTACTACAGAGAGCTGCTCAAATTGGGGCCACTACAACTGATCCTTCGATCCTAGGAAAATTTGGATTCAAATCCAATGACAGTATTATTACAGTTCAAGAAAATAGCTTCAGTCAAGTGTGTGGCGCAAGTTCAGTTAGTGGTGAGCTTGTGAGTGCTGAGGAGAATGGTATTTCTGCCTTAAAACAGCGTCAAATGTACCCCTCCAAACGCCACCGCATGACGAATGAGGAGATTTCAGCGGGAGAAACAAGGGATTTTCTTGGAGTTGGGATCCGTTCTCTTTGTCAACCACCATCAATCAATGGATGGACATGATTCTTGAAACAGTACTACTACAAAATGACAGGCATCGGGGACAAAATAACATGTTGTTCATTAGCATCATCACCAATGGATTTTGATGGTTTTACAAATGACTTTAAGGTTAATATCAGAGATGGAAATAAAAGTGGCGTACTACTACTACTTTGATGCTGAGAGAGAATATGTTGGATAAAGAAAAAAAGGGGAGGAATTTAGTATTTGCAAACTTTGCAGAGAAAAAGGTGGCATTGAGTGGTGAATGAAAGCTAAAAGATGCCAAAAGAATTAATAGAAATTTAAAAATAAAAAGTTCTAAAGTTACTTGAGGAAGAGTAGATCCATGCATATTCTATTGAACCCGTGAAGGATGTTCCCTTTGAGAAGCGTGACTATTTTTTTTTGGTTAAAAGTGGGCATCTGTAGTGGAGGAAAAGGGAGGAGACCTTTTGGACTCCATTATTGCTATGTTGTTATCTTTACTCAAACTCAAATAGCAAAGCCCAGTTCTGGTTTAGCTTGTGCTACTTAATAATTATAGATCTCCTTGTAATAAATTTAGCAGATATATATGTTGTGCTTCTTATATTAATTTCAGAATTATCGATACTTAAAACTGTTTGGCGTTGAATATCTGTCTTCTTTGACTGTGAGTTAAAATGCAAGAACAATATTATTGGTGTTGCCATAACAATTAACAAGTCAAAGCCCTTAAAAGGAGTTTGATTTCTTGCCACTTTTGGCCAAATATCGAGACCACAAACATTTACTCAATTTCATCACTCATTTGTTTTTCATTTCTAGTTTCTTTGGATCTCCTCCGGACCAATTAACATTAAAACACTTGTAAAGTTCAAGAAATCTGTTGAATGTAAAATTCACCGGAAAATATAGAACAAGTGACCATAAAAATAGAACAATGTTTTTTTTTGTTGGTATTTTATCGTTTAATTTTATTACTTTTTCGAACATGAATAAAAATTTTATGATCCTGATCTATAATTTGAACTCTAATTATAATTCAAAATCTTGTCATTAGTTATTTCCTAAAAAGAAAAAAAATCTGGTCATTAGTTTTTTAAAATATGAGATGGGCTTGGACCGGATCCTAATAATTAAATTGAAAGTTTATTGAAACGTCAAGCCCAAAGCCCAATACAAATCCCTCCACACTGTAATTCTACGAACTTCCGGGGTAGCCAAACGAAAAGGGTTTTTAGAAAAATGAAATTTACAGACTCCCCGGTGATCGAGTTGTCCGTGAATGACACGCGCCTCTCTTTCCAGCAAGACAACGGATCGATGCACGTCGGCACCTCCGTCTGGCCTTGCTCTTTGGTTCTCGTTAAGTTTGCTGAGCGCTGGTTGACGTGTCCCGCTGGCGACACGAGTCCTAACCCTTACTCTTCCCTTTTAAACTTCACTAGCAAGCGCGGGGTTGAGCTAGGCACCGGATGCGGCGTCGCAGCCATGGGCCTCTACTTGCTCGGACTGCACGACATTGTTCTGACAGACATCGCTCCGGTCATGCCGGCGTTGAAGCGCAACCTGAAGCGAAACAAGCCGGTGTTGAAGAAAAACCTGAAGACAGCGCAACTGTATTGGGAGAACGAGGAGCAGATGAAGTCGTTGAAGCCGCCGTTTGATTTCGTGATCGCAACGGACGTTGTTTACATTGAGAAGACTGTGGGGCCGTTGATCCAGGCTATGGAGGGTTTGCTGTCGGACAACGGCGTCGTATTGCTGGGGTACCAGGTGAGGTCTCCCGAAGCGCACAAGTTGTTCTGGGAAATGTGTGCGGTGGTGTTTGAGGTGGAGAAAATCCCTCACGAGCATTTGCATCCCGAATACGCCTACGAGGAGACTGACGTTTATGTTTTGAGGAAGAGGAAGAAGAAAACAGAGGAGTTGGATTCTTGAACAAATCTCGAATTCCGTAAGAAAATTGTTATTTATCAAACACAAGTTCTCAACTTAGTGTGATATGATCGTATGATTGAAATGTTTGGTTTGGAATTGATGATGAAAATGGGGGGAGAAATCACTTCATATTGCTATAAAATTGCCTTTGTATCAATAATCCTTATTACTTATCAAAATGTGTGTAAATGTGAAGTCTTTAGCTGTTTCCTACGATAGATTGGGAATTTTGTTCATTTATCTGTCTTGTCCTTATTGTTAATCGAGAGAATTGCTGGAAAATTTTCCTACTATTTAAAGCCATGTTATGATATCTGCCGAAAATTAAAAGGAAAAGGCCTATTCGAAGGTTTCCTTCATGTTTTATGGTTGTACAGTTCAGAATCAGATCTCTAACCCGGTAGGCGCTGGTACGTGTAAATTTGAGAGAATTGATAATGTAGTTTTTGTCATATGTTTCTAGACTCAATCCGAAATCTATAACTGTATAGATATATCTTGATGACTACTAAGATGTGGAAATTCGTTGAGAATTCGTTTCGATTTGGGGAAGTATCGAAGGGCTGATTTATATTAATTTCATGTTGAGATGAATTAGAAATTCACCACATTTACACGAAAAATAGCTTATTTGGAATTTGAAATTTGCTGTCAAGTGATTTCCTAGACGACCAATAAATTTGTTATCATGGATTTGAAAATCCCTTGGTTCAAATAAATAAATTCAAATGCAACTTCAGAATGCATTCCAAATAATCGAAACAAGAGCAAGAAGGTGACAAAGGAGGGTCAATCTTCCATTAGTACACAAATACTACAGGACAATAGACCTTGAGAAGGAAATTTGTTTTCAGTGTGTTATTCTGAATATCTCACATTTACTCGATCCATTTTATGGTTGTTAAAATTGAGTTCTGAGTAACCACGATGTAATGTCGTGTGATATCTTCCGTAAGAAAATTTCTGTGTTCATTGAATTAAAATTTCTTGTGACGGTGGGAACCCATAAATTCTAAGACAACCCATGTTAATCTAAAATTTTGATGTATGAAACTTCTTTTAATTGGAGATTGAAATCTTGTATATATGTTCTGAAAAAAGCCAGAAAACTTTAATAGTCATTTTCTATTTTAGAGGGGCATGAGGGGTTGTACTCGTACCCGACGACTTGTAGGGCATAATTTTGCCCCGTCTGAAAGGGGCACGCACCTGCGTTGAACTTTGGAAAGATGAGACCCAGTTACACCATTAGCAATCTGGGTCGGTGGTTGTTAAAATTGACCGCTGAAAGCACCAAGTCCAGAGGCTACCAAGCTAGTGAAGTGACACTTCACTTGCAATTTTTTTCCAAGTCAATCGAATGAAATGGAAACCAATGTGATTATCCACGGTTTTCAATCAAAAAATTTGTTCAAACTCGTGCAAAATATCATAGCGTCCATATATACTCCACTGAATTACCATGCCTTGCCTTGAGGACTCAAATCTTCCAATCAATTTGAATGTAGCTTTAATCAAATTTAAGTATCACTATTTCTCGAAGAAATCAGATTCTTAATTGGAAAGAGTGTGTATATATATATATATTCATATCAATCTTCCATCGTCACATTCCTCTCCACAAAAAGAGGGGAGTATCTTAGTGTCTTTTTCTGCTATGTTGGGCATGCAAGCGCTTGATTCTTGCAGCATATTCACAACTCTACGCATAGAAGGCCGGTTATTCGGGAGGGATCTGATACAGAGTAGCCCGATGTCAAGTACCTTACAAATGTGTTCTTTAAATCTTGAATCAAGATTTGGATCAAGAACGTGTTCCACTCCTTTCCGATCCAATATAGCACAAATCCATGCTGGTAAATCTTTCTCCCCGAATTCTCGATCAATCGGCCGTCTCCCTGTAACCAGCTCAAGTATGACTATACCAAAGCTGTATATGTCACTCTTTTCATTCACATGAAGAGTGTAAGCATATTCTGAAACGGGTATTATATGTTAGCTAGGACTGAACATTACCCTAAGATGTAAGCTTAATGAAAGACTGTAAATTATGTAAATACCTGGTGCAATATAACCACAGGAGCCAGCAATAACGGACATGGACTCGACCCCCCTGCTAACAGCTTTAACAAACTTGGCAACTCCAAAATCCGATAGCTTTGCTCCAAAATCTTCGTCCAACAGTATATTGTTGGATTTTACATCTCTGTGCACGATCGGGGGAACACAATCATTGTGCAAATACGAGAGCCCTTCAGCAGAATCCAAGGCAATCTTGAACCTCATTGGCCAATCCAACAATCTATGCTCATTACTATGCAGTAAATCTCCTAAGCTCCCATTAGGCATATATTCATAGACCAGAAGCTTACAATTAGCCGCATTGCAACAACACCACAGTCTGACAATATTCTTGTGCCTGATTTGCCCAAGCGTCTCAACTTCAGCTTCGAATTCTCCTTTATCAGAACTGACAACACCAAAACCAGTTCCATCCTTGTTTTGTCGACCCCAGAGCTTCTTAATGGCAACTGTCTCTCCATTTTGAAGAACAGCTTTGTACACTTTTCCAGAGGCACCAACACCGATCACGTTGTCTTCTTTAAGACAATCGTTTATTTCGAATTCACTGAAGCAGAGCTTATGGAAAGATGTCCATTTTGTTATAGTGGCCCCTCTTTGCATTTTCTTTATGCTCTTGTATTTCAACCCAAACCAAACAACCCCAACAAGGAAAACAACTACAGCTGTTCCATAAATAAACCTTAGCATCCACAAAAAAACTTGGTTTCTGTTTCCATTTTTGGGTTTGCAATAACTGCCATCATCGATACACAGACCTGGATTACCAAGAAAGCTGTCCCTGTACACCCCCTTAGCGAAAAGAGGAGGTATATTACCTGAAAGTTGATTATATGATAAATTTAACGCATTGAGCTTCAGATTCTGCAGTGAGATTGGAACCGGTCCAATAAAGCTATTCCATGAAAGATCAAGATAATTAAGCAACGGCAGATTCCCAAGTTCATCAGGGATATCACCAGATAATCGATTGTTAGCCAAATTAAGCTCATACAGTTCCTTCATGGATTCGGTTCTCTTCGGAAGTCCACCAGTTAGTTCATTGTTACTAAGATCGAGCCTCCCAAGTTGCCCTAAGTTCACTATGGAACCAGGGATTCCCCCAGTAAACTCATTATCACTTGCTGAAAACTCGACCAAATTCTCCAACGACCCAATTTCGTAAGGTATTCTCCCGGAAAATCTGTTCTTGGATATCAAAAGGGTAGCTAGATTTTTTGCACCATAAATCGTTGGTGAAATACTTCCTGAAAAAGCATTGCCGTAGAGATCCAGCAAGTATACGTTAGGCAAGCTCCAGAACTCAGCAGGAATTTCACCGTAAAGCTGGTTGTTTCGCATTCTAATCCGGCTTAAATTCTGGCATTTCCCAACATTCTCCGGAATATTCCCTGAGAATGCATTATTGATCAAAACTAACTGCTCTAAAGCACCACTATGGCATAAAAACTCCGGTATGGGGCCGGATAGGTTGTTGTTTGACACATCCAAAGTTTGCAAAGCCGAGTTCTTGCCTAGTTCATGCGGTAAGGATCCTGTGATTCGGTTTCCAAACAATTTGAGTTCATATAGGTTTGCAGACTTAGCAATGCTAGCAGGGATCAGACCCTCAAGATTGTTCTCGAATAAGTTCAAAGACTCCAGAGGTAACTCACAAAGATCAGCAGGAATCATTCCAGAAAATTTATTCATTGAAGCGTCAAATCTTTTTAAATCAGTCAAATTAGACCACCCCGTTGGCAGATTCGCATTAAAAAGGTTGCTATAAAGCTCGATTTGCACAAGGCTCTTGAGCTGAGATATAAAACTTGGTAGTGATCCTGAGAGTGCATTACTGGCCAAATCAAAATTCCTGAGTCGATTCAGCCGGCTGAAACTCTCTGGAATCGAGCCAACCAAATGACAATCAGTGAGCCAAAGCTCTTCAAGATTCGTCAAGTTTCCGAATTCTGGAGGAAGGTGACCAGGTGAAAAGGGATTGTACGCCAACACGAGAAATTTTAGGCTCGTTATATTACCAAGAGCAGCAGGGATGGTGTCATTTAGCAGATTCTCAGCGAGTATAAGAGTCTCGAGCTGCCGGAAGTGCCCGAGATTTGCTGGCAACGAGCCGGAAAAATTGTTTGCCGCTAAATTTAGGTATCTGCAACAAAATATCACAGAAGCATATGATTATAAATTAGAAAATTCTACAATATTTTTGAAATTTCAAGACCAAAATTTTAATCCAAATCCCATGCGTCATTTTTCTAAAAGTTAAAATTTTTTAATCCCGATTTCCTTATTAATGATGACGGCAGAAGTCGGTCCAGCAGTAGTTAATAACACTTAATGATAGGCAACTCCCAATAGAAACATCAAACATGGCAACCCCACGAAACAAATGTCATGGATGTCATTAGAAAAAAAATTGACAGATCCATCCACGAAAAAAAATATGTGAAATCATACACACATACTGAAAAAATCAACGAAAAAAGTCATAGATATTCAAATTAATTTTGATTATTCCCAAGGCATCGATCTCATTGAAAAAAGGCCAACTGCACAAAAATTGACCCCACCCTTCGAATGTTTACAGACTGAAAAATAATATTGATTAAAGTTTCTGTTAATTTTTCAAGCAATTAATCAAACAGCTGCGAAACCAAAAGTACTGTACCTACCTGAGAAACCGGAGTTCGGATAGAGTATAAGGAATGGGACCAACGAGAATATTCTCGGATAGGTCAAGGTACGTGAGGTTCAGGCAAGAGGAAATGGAAAGGGGAAGCGAAGAGCCGATGGAGTTGTTGGCAAGAGAAAGCGAGGAGAGAGAAGGTAGGCTGCAGATGGAGACGGGGAAAGAACCGTAGAGAGAAGCACCGGAGAGATGGACCGACACGACAGAGTTTTGGTCGTTGCACTTAACTCCGGTCCAGTTACACGGGGTGGCATCCCGGTCGGACCAGCCGGAGAGAGAACCGGCCGGGTCGGATATCGAAAGCTTCACCGTTTGGAGGAGTGATCCTTCTTGATTCAAGGCATCAAGATTGAGAACTAGAGCTAGAGCATGGAATAAGAGGAACGAAACTGAGATTTTCGCTTGCATGGCTGGCTACCTGTGATGATAAAAAAAAATGTGCTCATGCAAAGAGAAGGGAATCAAGAAGATATGAGTTGGAATTGGGGAGTGATTAGCGGACTGAATTTATGGGAAACTTGAAGGTGAAAGTGATGCTAAGTGCTAACAAGTGTCGTTCTTCTGGGAAAGAACACATCAAGAACATATTCTTTAGTGCAAGGAAACGGGATAATTGCGTGGTGATGTAGAGATTTGTGGGAGTACAATGGAAGAAAAGCGTGAGGTGTTTTTGTAGTTTAATGGGGGAATATGGGGAAAAGAAGTGTGAAAATTCTTATGGGGAAGAACAGAAAGGATTTGAATGGCGAGCGGGTTGTTAAACGTGAGAGTGGATTTTCAAAAGTGTGGGGTCTGTTTCTTTTTGTTTTGCTTTGGATTGGGTTGGCTTTAATGGTCATTCTCTTGGATTTTTCAAATTCGCGATGCGAGTGTGTCACTTTTGTGTATGCACGTTTTATAAGTAGTATTATATTTTACATGTTATTTAGTTTATAATAGGGATGTAAAATAATCTAATCGGATTGAATATTAGTAAAAATTTAAAGTTTGATGGCTTGATTTAAGTATATTCGAGCTCGAAATTTTGTTAGAAAAATTGCTCGAGTTCGGCTCCAAATCTTCAAACTTATTCACAACAATGAAAGTTCGAAAATTCGAAACGTCCGAAAATTCAAAATGTATATAATTATATTATATTAATAAAATATTAAGTCTCGCGAGCAACTCGCGAACTATCAAACAAAATAATTTTGACTTGAGTTTGGTTCGAAGAAGTTCGAACACGTTTGATTTCGATAAATTCTAATACAAATAAAATATTTATCGAGTTAGTTTTCGAAAAATTCGCGAACTGACTCGATTTATTTGCATTAGTGACTAGTCCCACTTAATTGATGAATAACATTTACTATAATATTATTTTTTCTTCCGTCAAACCACAATGAAAAGGGAAGGATATTTTATTAATCGATAAAAAAAATTTATATTTTAAACTCATTAAAACTTTATTGAAATTGCAATTAATTTTCTTTGTCTATATAGGACAAATCACCGGGAGTGACGGAGTGAATGGGTTAGGCGTAGTTTATGTTTACCAAATTTTTCTAAACTAAATCAAAAAATTTCCATGTCTCTAAAGTCTCAATCTGGGCCAAGATCTCAAATGTCACACCCATATAAAACCTCCCTGTCAAAATAAATAAATAAATAAATAATAATAATAATAAGTAGGATGAACTTTCAAGTTTGAACATTTAATTAATATGATGAACCGCTTGTCGTTTTTATTAAAAATTATAATTAATGAAAATAATATAACTCTTATATTTTTAAATTATACAACAGTTCAAGTATCATGTTTCGATTTATCTACCTGTCAATTACAATTATTGCACCCAATAATATCTCTCACAATAATTTTACTTCTTGCAATCAATGTATCGAACTCATGATCTTGACTCTGATATCAATTGTAGGAACGAGTATTTGTCATATTGCAAAAAGTTACATCTAATGATAAAATTCAACTATAATATTTTTAAACTGTATAACAACTCAAACACCACATTTCGATTACTCAATAAACATTATTTTAAGTATGTAAACAACAAAATAAGACCCAAGTCCTCTTTATCAAATAAAATCCATAGTTACATGGTTATTTTGGTGATATTCAACCTGAATGAATTCAAATGTATCAAGTAATTAAATTTGAGTTTGGATGTGGAAACTCAAACAGTAATATGACCAAAATTAACTTATTTTTCTAGTATTTTTAGAAATTTCATTTAATATTTCCAGATTTCCATTTCGGATAATTAAATTTCAAATGGAAATGCTAAATTATATATATATTATATTAAATTGTTATAAAGTCTCCAAAGTGTGATGTAATAGTATTTGACTAATACGAAGCAAAGTAAAGATGAAGGGGACTCGACCAGAGCGGTCAACAATCCACGTAGATCTATTTTAAACAATTTTTCATTTTACAACTGGCAATAATTCATGTCGGCGATTTTCTTTTTTTCTTTTTTAAAAAATATTATGTGAAAGACATTATTAATAAATCTATCATCAATTTATTTTTACTGACACTATAATGCATACAGATTGTGAATAATTATTTATAATCACATATTATAAGTCGGAATTATATTCTTAAATACTTCTTATTTTTTAATAGACCATAAAAATTGGATGGGCCCGTGATAATAGTGGTTCACTATGGAGAAGACATCCCTCTAATGTGTAGGGATATCTACATGATATATATTAAATTCTATGAAATGACATTATTGTCCTCATTTCTCAAGCATTGGGATTTAAATTAGTTTTAGATATTCCTTCGAAAAAAATTGCTATTGATATTGTGTTAGGACATACATAATTTATATAATTTTAAAAATATATTTTTGTTATTAAAATTTAAAACTAAATAGTTAGTATTAAAATGAATCTATACTATTTACTAAACTTGAGATATTTCGAAATTTCGCCAATAATTTATTTTAAAATATCCATAATCAAATTATAAACTCATGAAACAATAAAAAATATTAAAACGCAAAATATAAATAAAATAAATATATAAAAAAAAGTGAAAAACGAACTAGCGTATTGGACATATCAAATTAAAAATTTAAAATATATTAGATTATTTGATAAATAATTTATTTATAATTGTTTTATGACAATGAAACATATATATACATACACGCGCGCACACACACACACACATATATATACTTGCATATAAGAATTGAGATATGCAAGTGCATGATCTCGATAACAATGAAAAATAAAGTTTTTATGATAAGGTTAATTTTGTCATTACAATCTAATATATAAATTTAATCACTCTTATGAAAATCATACCAAACATTAAATATAATATCATACATCTTATTTATCCTTAACTTATCATTATATTATATATCACATGTTTATCCTATCATGTGTACCAAACTATGACTAAATAGCTATCTAATATGAAATAGATATTGTTTTATTTTATTTTTTATTTAAAAAATTGTTGTGGTAGTTTTTGAAATAGAAATAAAGTATTGTAAATTTTTAAAAGAAAGATACAGAAAACCGAACAGAAACCAACAAACGAGACGGTCTCACGGGTCGTATTTTGTGTGAGACGGATCTCTTATTTGGGTCATACATGAAAAAGTATTAATTTTTATGCTAAGAGTATTACTTTTTATTGTGAATATCGGTAGGATTGACCAGTTTCACAAATAAAGATTCGTGAAACCGTCTCACAAGCGACATGCTCTTTGTTTAAACATCACATAAAGCTTATGGCGTAATTGTTTCTTGGAAAGCTAATATGATTTATCGGTTCCATCAACTAATTTAAGACTGGTGAAATAGTTAAACAAATTTTCCATTAAGAATGTAAATATTCAATGTGGAAGCGTTCAGAATTTTAAAAGCCAATTACTTACCACTTACTTAATTAATTGGTTTGTCGTTTTTAATTAATGACTTAGCTTTTATTGTAATTAATTAGTGCTGTTTATACCACTAATTAGGTAGATAGTATCGATAAAATATTAAAAATTTAATTACATGCAAAAAGAAAAATCAGATGGTTCATATCGCCTATACTTCTTCCATTTGACAGTTACTTCTCTTATCAAGTTTTAAAATTATAAGCTTTCAAGAGAGGTAAATGTCAAATATATATTAAAGTGTAGGGAAAATGAACTAAATTACCCAAAAATAACCATCAAATTGAATGTGTGACTTAATTTGTAATTATTCATTTTTTGGTTAATTAATGCTATTTTTTATTAAATTTATTCGTTTTAGTTTTTTATTCCTGTCAAGTGTAAACAACATACAAATAAAATTTCTAATTTTTCGTTATCGTAGGTAATTGTATGCAAATCACTTACTGCATCACGTTATCAAATTTTATAGTGATTTTATCACTCAATTATATACATTAACTTGTAGAAAAATAAAAAAGTTTAGATTAGATTAAAATCATGTTTTGTCATGTAACTAATTGCACATTTCTCGTTTTTTTGTTGTTCTGTCGTATAATTCATGATTTTAGTCTATTAATTATATTTTTAATTCAATTTTAGTTTTTTTATCGAAAGGTTTACGTGAGTCAGAAAATGATGTTGTGATGCCGAAAATTACATATGTAGATCCGGACATTGCTAACGTGTCTATAACAATCAACACTCATGTCTAAAATGACTAAAATTGAAGAAAAAAATACAAATTTGTGAAGTAAAATCATGAATTTGATATCATGACCTAAATGAAAACATGAAAGTTACAAGCCACGATATATCTGTGTATGTGAACTTTTCTTTAACCTAATATTGTAGGAAATGTTCCACGTCTGTACATATTTTTCCCAAAGTCGTGAATATAAATTATTTGACAGCAATAAAAATTAAAATAGTTAAATTTAGAAGTTAATAGCTTATGGTCCAGAAGTGATGGGAAAATCAAAACGGTCAAGAACCCTACGAATGTTCTGGTTAACAACCAAAATAAAAAAACTCCATATTTATTTGATAGATTATATTTATATTAGTGTCTCTCAAACATTTATAAATCTCATTAAACATGTTTTAAAACCCATTCAAAACTCCTTTTTGTAACTAATTGCGAGCCTTAATTATATCTTGTGTTCAAAGGACCATATCCATTTTACTCTTCAAAACTTCACGTTTCATGCATGCAAAAATCTGGAGAAACAATATCAAAACCTTGGTTGGATCCATTTGATGGAAGATTAAATCCTAAGAAAACATAGAAATTTAAGCTCTGAACATTAACAGAAAGAACATCGTTACAGATATATATAGCAATGGGAGAAGAAACAAAAACAAATGAAGATCTGCAATTGCATCTCCTGGAGGAGCAAGCGGCGGCGGCACCTTCAAAACCAGAAAAAACTCCGACTCAAAAGGCTGTCCGGAAAGCCTTCAAGGGCACCGCCCACCTCGCTAATCTGCTGCCCACAGGCTCCGTGATGGCTTTCCAGGTAATGTCGCCTGTTTTCACACATGAAGGCAAATGCAAATCATTCGTCAGCCAAACCACCACCATCGCCCTTCTTGCCGTTTGCACCATCTCATGCTTCCTTCTGTGTTTCACCGACAGTTTCAGAGATGGAAGGGGAAAGGTACTAACACACATGAATACACACGCACACACAAACATATATGCGGTGGCTGGCTGTCATTCCGAAAATCTAGTCGCGAGTTAATACATTTTTGGATAAATTTTTAGAAATTTTCCTATAAAATAATGCTAAAACTTAAAAATTTCCTCCAATGTTGTGCCCTGATAGAGCTAGATTCAATTTTGAATGATCCACAATGTCGTGTGTAGCTATTAATGATTTTAAAAACTAAATCGTCGTACTGAATTCTCTTGTCAATCACTCAAACATTACAACAACATTTTAACGTTGAATGCTATTTAAAAAATGCAATATGTTTTTCCGTTTATTCTCTTTCGTGTACGTTGGCTAAAATTTTCGTCAGTATCCCGAACCAAAATTCGCCTATTTTCCTTTGAAAAGGTAAGGTACGGAGTTGCCACTTTCCGTGGGCTCTGGATCATCGACGGCTCAGCCAGGCTTCCACCGGAGGAGGCTGCAAAATATAGGGTGGGTATCGTGGACTTTATTCATGCCTTATTGTCCATTCTGGTGTTCGGAGCGGTGGCCATGTTCGATAAGAATGTGATCAGTTGCTTCTATCCAACGCCGTCGGAGGAGGCCGTCGAACTTTTGACGGCGTTGCCCGTGACGGTGGGAGTGATTTGTAGCCTGTTGTTCGTTCTTTTCCCTACCAAGCGACACGGAATTGGCTTTCCTCTCTCACGCCTTTAATTTTTCTTTTTCAAGAATGCTCAATTATTTTTTATATATATTTTTCTCATATTATATTATTTGGAGGAATGTTTCAATAGTTAATTTTTTCGATCTTATATGTAGTAAGCATGATTAAAAAAAAAATAAGGTTGTTTAAATAATTATTTGGTATATCTCGTTTTGTACTTGTCAGCATGGTTTAATTTGGCGTGGATGACTATACATTTCCTGATTATACATCTTTATTTCATCTAATTTTGACTCAAATTCTACAGGTTTAGATCGATCCAGAGTTAAAAATTAGTATAATATGAAGCACACGGAAAAAATTGTTTTTATACAGAACACACAATCGAGCATATATTAATATTTCTTTTAAATTATATTTATTATGATAAATTTATTAAAATATATTTTTATAATCACTTTTATTAAATAAAACAAAGGTATTTTAAAAAAAATTGGAAAGGAAAATAAAATGTATTTATATTAACCAACATAAGTGGTATTTTGTTTGGTTTAATTTTGTGTTTTTCTAGACAGGCCTTTTGTTTTTGTGTTAAAAATTATTAAGTAATGTAAGTAATGTGGAGCATATAATAATATACAAACGTGATATATTAAATTTACTCATTAGGAGTATATAAACTTTAAAAAAAATAACAAATTGTAACACATTTAATTTTTTTAAAAATAAAAGGCTATCTTCTGTTGGCCCAAGAAACATACAAAGCCCACAAAGAGTAGTCATTCTATTGTGCAGCACCTCAACAATTTTAAACAGCTTATGGGGTGAAAGAATATACTCTAGTTTTTTTTCAAAAAAATCGTGAATTTGATCTCTCTCGAATTCACAGTTGCAGGGCTTCGATTTTCGTTATGGACAATGTGTAACTATATAAAAATAATTGTTTAAAACCTAAATCTAACCTTTATTATCTATAATCAATGAGTTGTAACTTTTTAGCAAAAACTTGTGTGAGACGATCTCACGGGTCGTATTTTGTGAGACAGAACTCTTATTTAGGTCATCCATGAAAAAAGTATTACTTTTTTATGCTAAGAGTATTACTTTTTATTGTCAATATCGATAGGATTAACCCGTCTCACAGATAAAGATTTGTGATACCGTCTCACAAAAAACTTACTCTAACCTTTTTTAACATGTATTTTTTTTTTTTTTGGATACATAAAAATGTTGGTAATCTCGATGTGGAGCCTACGCCTATCAATTCAACGTTGAAACCTAGAGAACTCCGCAAACCACAAGAATTTTTCAGCCCCTATCAAAAAAGATAATCGACATATTTTTTTTCTGTTAATTCTTTTTTCATATCCGAATACTATTTACAATCATGCTTGAATTTTTTCATAACTAAATGTCGTTTCTTGACAAGATATCATTGTTTATGAATGGAAACATTCGTGGATTGATTTAAGCCATAGAGTGAGAGTCTAATTGTTGATTTTATATTTGAAAAAGAGGCACTGAATCTTCAACTATCAAGACTGGATCTTATCAAAAGACATAGATGGACCATTAATTTTATTTAAAATCTGTTTTACGAATATATATAATTTTTATTATTAAAAAATTTATTAAATCATAAGGTCTCAAATCTCAATCAGAATTCATGTATGGGTTTTGCTACAGCAACAAAGTACGATGGAGAGTCTTATCCAGTTCAATAAATGCATCTAAAAATCACACGTTCATATTAAAGATAAATATGGAAAATTATCAAAATAGTTCTCTACATTTGCTTATTTTTTTATTTAAATCATCTTTGAAAATTTTCATTTGGAAGTTTTTCTTTTTTGAACATACAAGTGGTTTTTCTTTTTTCTTTTTCTTTTTCTTTTTTTTTTTAAAAACACATACAAGTGGTTAATATTGTTGAAAAATTATTTAAAAATGTGAAAAATATTTGTGTTGAAAATGTGAATGTTGAATGTTGAAAATTAGGTAAAATTAGGTGTTGAATATTGAAAATTAGTGTGTGATGATGTAGGTAATGATGTATTTTATTTTTGGATTATTTGTAAAAATTTTCTATAAATAGATCTCTCATTTATGAAGAAAATCACAATTGAATTGAGAGAAAAATATTATAAAGTGTGTAGTGTGATAATTTTAAGAGTTTGAGATTTTTACTTTTTACCATAAATTTTTACTTTTTCACAACAAATATAGCGTTTTAGAAGCTCAATAACCTACTTAAAGTCCGATTTTTTCATCCCACTCAGGAAAAGTTCTGTAAAGTCTGAATATTCGGGCACATTTTTACCCAGCTCAAAGTATGCCAACCTGAACAAAAACCAGAATGGCGATGAATGAAGTTCATTCCTTATAAAACTCTCGAACTATGTTTTACATGATAATGAACGAATCTCGAAGTAGGCATCTTTCAAATTCGTAAATTACTAAAGATAAGATAAAATCAATAGAATTTTAATATTTTAGGAAATTTTTCTTACTAGGGTTCTTCTCATACAAGCTATCCAGACCTTCTTAATTTTATAAATAACAGATATTCTCCATGATTTTACGTATTCACTCCTTACTTACATAAACACTATTATTCTCGCATACTCAAGTTTGTTCTCGAAACTTATTTAAACATTGAAAAGACAACTTTTTTTTTTAATGTCCTCTAACGTTTGTTGTCCGTATAGCTTTTACTCGGTTCAAACCCAATCAACAAAGCTCTGCTCGGTTCACTCCGTACCAATAAACTGGACTTGATTGTTTTAGCTCACCAAACCTAATCATAAGTACCTCAAATTTTTTATATCATCAAAAAGCTTGGTGAAGAAAAATAGTTTGCGACGNGACACTTTCTAAAAATATCATTTTTTTTATTTAAATATAAATTATCATGTCCACATCTCTTCAATTTTTTTCAAATAAAAATTAAGAATGCATATTACTTTATCATAAAGAAAAAACTCAATCACGCTTAAGTTTGAAGCTAGACAAAAACGATCCACTTAAGAGAAAAACAGAAAAAAGCAGTTAAACTGTGGTTTGATCGAATTAAACATAATTAATGCGTTTTATTAAGTGTGTTTAAGCAAATTAATAGCATATATTTATTTTTAAATTTTTTAATTTTGAAGGTATGTCTTTTTATTTTATAATAATAAATTAGGTTTATAATTTATATGTTTATTTTTTAATTTTAATTATGATTATGATTAAACATGGCTGATAATGATTTGACAAATATTTATCATTTTTTAATATGATCTAGTTGCAAAAACAAATAAAGATTGTAATTTTGATATTTTTATGTTTTTATAAATATGAGAATCAATGCATCAGACTTAAATTTATCATATTTATGTATTATTTTATCTATTTATTGGTTTAATATAATTACAATTATATTAAAGATTTAAAAAATATTTTTTCACATTTAAATATATGTTAATCTCTTTTAAGCTTGAAAAGTTTAGAGTTCGACGTACACGTTTCACGTTTGTCAGAACTTGCATTCAAGTACTAAAAAAAAAGGGTGGATTGGCTCCATCAAACCGCGTGGCTCACACATGACCCTTACAAGTACGAACAAAAACCTGAAATCATACGAGTACATCACCATCACGTTCACCAACTGTCTTTCTTATCTTACTTTTACTAACTTGTCTTCACGCCTTCAATGTATTCACACAGATTAAAGACTGACTGCTTCGTATAATTAAATTTCTTCTTAGATTACACTTTGCAAATTGTATAAAAACTAATTATTTTGTTTTTAGTGTTTTTTAAGCCTAAATTTTGCTTATGCTTCTAATTTACTTTCATTCAAATTCAAAAGTTAGTTATATGTTGATTCTGATTAAAGTAATTATGATATTTTGATCAGTATATAAATTAAAACTTTTCTAGACATTTTTACTCTTAGTATTTTTGTTTAATATATGATATTTTATCAAACTCTATCTTTTACAAAAAAAAAAAATTGGTATGTTCTAGTATTAAAATAAATTATCTAATAAACATTCTATTTTACAAAAAATTAGTTTTTCACTTTTGTTTTCAAACACTTTTCGTTTCTGATTTGTTATCACTTTGATGTGACGCACATCTATCGTGTAAATTTATGTGAACATCGATGAGGTGACAGTCACCTATTGAATGTGATGAAATATAAAAAAATTAGACATCAAATAAATGTGCTCCATACATATAAAAAAACTATATATATAAAACTCTCTCTGTGTGTGTGTGTGTGAGTGAAAGAATTTTAGGGAAGGATAAAGTGATAAACCTCATTCTTTTGTTATTTAATTATTTATATATAGGTATTTATATGTAAATATAAAATGTAAAAGATATTCCATATATATTGCCCCACCGCAACTATATCTTTCCACCAATGTCCCTAGATGTCGCTCTTTGGGCTAATTGGACGGGTCCCTGTGATGTGTTGTCAATATATTTCGGTTCCTCTGTTTTATAAAAATTGTCAATTTAAAATGACAATAAAATTGATGACAATCATAACTAATTCTATGTAATATCCAAAAAAATACAATGTGTACAAGGAAGTGTTGATAGAGAGAATCGAATTTTTTAACCATTAATTAAAATCTCATCTACTCCATCAACTCGACAACCTCTTGAATGTAGTTTTTTTTTTTTTTTTACAATAATAGAATCGAATTTTCTAACCATTAATTAAAATATCATCTACTCCATCAACTCGACAACCTCTTGAATGCTGTTTTTTTTTTTTTTGGTTAAAAAAAAACTTTTATGAGTATATGTGACATAATGTGCAATTGATTAAATAAGAGTTACAAAGATGTTTTTGTGGTGTAGCAATGATTCGTCGATTGAACATGGACAGATGGAATTTAAACTTTTTTTCGGTGAAAATGTTCGACATTGTTTCAGATGCTAGATAACATTGATAACACTGTAGATTAAAATTTATTTTAATAAATCGAAAGGGTTTATCTATAAAAACAGAATAAATCGAAAGGGTTTATCCATAAAAACATAAACTTTTTCGAAAAAAAAAATCAAATCTTTAAACTTAGAAACAATGCAAGTAATTTATCATAGAATAGGTTTCATGTGAGACGGTTTCACAAATCTTTATCTGTGAAACGGGTCAACCCTACCGATATTCACAATAAAAAGTATTATTCTTAGCATAAAAGTAATTTTTTTTATAGATGACTCAAATAAGAGATTTGTCTCATAAAATACGATCTGTAAAACCGTTTCACACAAATTTTTACTTTTATATCATATTATGAAAATACTAATTCTTTGATCTCAAGAAAATAAACCGAGCAAAATTCCACAAAAACCAAATCGAAAATCTACGTAAATTGAGTTTTACCCTTCTCATTTTCAATTATTGATCAAAGGTGGGGTACCGTATGACAAGCCTTTTGGATTTTGGTTTCATTTAAGAGAGGGGGACCTCTTTCAATAATATCACATTTAAAGGAGGAAAAAGCTGGACACAAGGGGGACTCCAGAATTTAAATGACATACATTAAATAGTATAATTAAGATTAATAAACATATTTTTTTGAATAGATAGAATGACGTCATTTTAAGAAATATTGTATTTTCAGAGCTTAAATAATATTCATTTAAACACGACTATAATTTTTTTTATTTTTTTTTAGTATATTTATAGTTAATACATATGTTTTTTGTGGGGAAAAAAAAAAGACAACAGGGCCTTTGGAATTGTCTCCACCATTTCCATCTCGAAGAGATTTATGGAGCATTTGTTATAGATGATACTTCTAAATAAGTGATTAAATTTACAGATTATTAAACTGATTTTTTTTAAAAATAAAAATAAAAACTAAAATCACTATATTTTTTTTTTGTTATTGCAGACACTTCTTAATTTACTCGGATATCAACAGTTTTGCGTAAATTTTAAATGTTTTTATATTGATGAAGTCCCATTTAGTTACATTATTTCCAAGTCCAGCATTAAAAAAATTTGTGTCTTTTTTTGAGGTACTAATAAATGGGTCATTTAATGTTGGGTAAAATGGTCCCAAGATCCATATCGTATAAAATGTCCCCACCATTATATCAGATAAACTTTGTTGGTCCATGACAGTTACTCAGCATCTTGCAGACTGTGTGCTACACAAGTTAATTTGAGGCCATGGAATTGGACCTTTTTTTTATATATATAATTTCAATTAAATATTTTATTCAATTATTGTCACTGAAAATTGTGTGTAACGTGCGAGACTGGGAAATTATTACAATTGAAAGAAGTCTAAGTCTCTATCTTACAACGTAATACTCTCTTTCTGTTCCACAATAATACATTCAATTGATCATCCGAAAGAAATTAACCAATCGAACGCGTCGTATTAAAACATACGAGTTGTATTACACTTGGTATAGCATAAAATCAACCAATAAAAAGTTAATTAGTAGATGTGTGTACATCATGTATGTGTGTGTAAAGTGTGAGATTGAGCATTCTATATATATTACCAAAGTATCAATCCAATTGCTACACTTCTATTGTTATTCCAGTGCAAGTAAAAAAATGTATTAACTTGCAACGTGAGAAATAAACACGTGACTTCGACTTTAACACCAACCAATATAAGTTTTGGAGTTTTTTTTTTTTTTTAAATCATGCAGCGCATGTTGGATAAATGAAGAGAAAAGAATACTGAAGAGTGGTGAATGAAAAAAAGAATGGGAGTTGTCCCATATTGAAAAAATAGGCAAGTCAAGTCTCTCTTATAAGCCCAAGTTTAAGCTGAAGGTTTGGTCTTCAAGAGGTACCGTAAGTTTTTCAGTAGCACTTGCCGCCCTGGTGTGTGCCAAAAATGCGCGCACAAGATGTCCAGGTTGCATTCTGATAGAACTAGGTGCACGACTGCGCGTATTGTCACGCGGGTGTGCACGTTGCACTGATTCTGAACGCACCAAACAGTGTACGCGTCCTTTGGCTAAGGTTGCATCTACTCCAAGCTGCTTTTTGCATCAAACAATGTGTCTTTTGACTATTCGCAGAGAGTTGTGACTCTTCTATGTATCCGGTCCGTAAAGTTGTGTCTCTTCTACGCATCCAGTGATCAATTATAAATAATACCTCTCATACATCATTTTTCTTCTTCTTGCCATCTTGCTGCATATTACTTCACTTCGTCCTTGAAAGTTGCTGCGTAATTTTGTTCGCTGCTTTCGAGAGTTTGTAGTGCTGCAATCTCTCGACTTGAAGTCGTTGTATCTTAGAGACGATTGTCTGCTATGTAAGGGTAATTTCGTCTTACGGATAAAGGAATATCTTTGACTCGACTTGTTATTTATGTACTTGTTCAGAACCGAGAGAAAGATCAATAACAACGCATAATGCATTAACGGAATAGAAAACCGCGTCATACAACTTTGTTTAGAAAAATCAACTTCACAATGGATTTGAAATCTCAGCTAGTACTTATTTTCTGAATTATTAGAAAATATTTTCTAATCCACCCAAATATGGAGTCAATTCAAATTAATCTTTCAAATGTCTCCTCAAATCTAAATCTTAATCCAAACGAATCTTTATTGAAAATACGAAAGTATTTTTTTACCATCAGTAAAATGAGAACAAAAATAATATCATTTAGTAGAAATAATGAGCTGAGTCTATTCTCTCTTCTTGATGCCATTTTCATTCTCATTTGGAAAGGTTATAAACGGTAACTAGTATGAGAATCTCTAAAATAAAGGTGATCATTTCTATTATCTGACACCAAAAATGTTGGTCGTATTTGGATAGATGGATTTCAAATGTAATTTTATAGTTTAGAGAAAAAAGATTGCAAACTTCAAATCTACTCACGAATATTCTATGTTTATATATTGTTTCATGTTAATTATGAAGAATCTCAATTTCACCCAATACTAGACGCATTTGAAATTTATTATATTATGTGTAACTAATGTGTAAATGAGTAAAATATAAATTTAAGATTTTATCTATTGATTCATATTGAACAATAAACTCTAATAAAAATATATAGATTTCAAATCTATTCATGCATCAAAATTCAAACTCCATCATAAATATTTAAACATGGTCGTTCTATCATCGAAATCTATAAGATTTTTATTCCTTCAAATGAGGCTGACAATTGGCATTCCTACAGGTGAAAAATCAGAGGTTACTATCCTCAAATTAGCCGCTCCCTGTTATAAATTATAATCCACTTAATGCCACCAAACTTGTTTGCGAAGAAAAATTGAAAATTTCAACTACGTTAAAATTTTCTTTTATATATATTTATATAATATATATATATATGTATATATATAAACATAGTTTTTAAAAATATACAACGTTAAAATGCCAAAAATGAATTTCTATTTCGACAATGAGTTTACATTTGACATTTGAGCACATAATTAAAATTCACAAAACCTCTTGTATGATCGTCTCATGATTCAATTTTGTGAGACAAATCGTCTATCCGACTTGATCCTACTTATGAAAAATATTATTTTTTTATATCAAATATATTATTTTTCAGTACAAAATATCATTTTTTGTTAGTTATGTTATAAATAAATATAGTTTAATATATGTTGATTTGAGTGAAAAATATTACTTTTTATATCAAAAATATATTGTATAATGTATGATGATTTGTGCAGATGTAGACCGGGTCGACTCTTCTCACGTATATAAATATATGAAACCGTTGGACAGACGTCATATTCATTAGAAGTTGTATTTTCAAGCACTATTATTTGAGAAAATTAAATTTACCTTATTTTTGAGATTTTATAATAACTCGAAAAAACTTGAAATACACACAGCCGGAGAAATCATGCTGAATATAATAAATTTATATGGTTAATATAAAATTTAAAAACACCTCCACCGGGGCCCATTGACTCCGGTGACAATTAAATTTACCTTATTTTTGAGATTTTATAATAACTCGAAAAAACTTGAAATACACACAGCCGGAGAAATCATGCTGAATATAATAAATTTATATGGTTAATATAAAATTTAAAAACACCTTCACCGGGGCCCATCTCTCCCGTCACCGGAGTCAATGATCGTGTGGCAGCAATTAATCAACATTTAGTATAATTTTTTTTTGGAAACAATAAGTTTTTTTTTAAAATCAAAGTATAAAATATTTTAAATAATGTAAAAGAACATAATAACTTTATACAAGATAATGACGTATATACATGTGTGTGTATTTTTCTTTTTAGGATTTGATTGATAATTAATTTATATCACTAGGTTGAAAGTTTTTCAAAAAATAGTCACTAAATTTTATTAAAAATAATTCCATCTCAATTTGTTATTTAATTATATTTAAATAGCATGTGAAAGTTTTAAATAACCTCTGCTCTAAAATTTCAAATAATTAAATATTTATAGTCTTTTCGACTTCAATGAAATAAATATCATATTAATTATTTAGTCTTCGCAGACTTTATGCTCCTCCTATTTATGAACGCGATACTTTAATCTAGGCCGTGTTTGTTTCGCTTTGAAATCATAGTGAAAAAAAAATACAATTTCGTTATTTAGCTTACACATTTTTTTATTATTATGTTATTAGTCAATTCATGGTTTTATTTAAATGACTTGTATTTTTTTTCAAGTAAGTTTTTTCACCTAAGATGGTCACGTCATCGATTTTCGGTGACATATTATCATTTTACGACATCGTGTCGGCAATTTTAAAAAAAAACTAAAATTGTAATACAAAANATATATACACACACACACACTCAAACATAATTGGTCTAAAGGAATTTGAAGGGCCAATTTAAAGAATAATACAAAAAGTAGTTCGATAAAATCTGAATTGTATGGTATAAATTTCTGTATTGTAAGAATCTATTATTTTGCGTGATTCTAAATATTCGGAGCATCCTTTTCTGTCTTTTGTCTATATTTATTCAATTTACAGTTCTAACGGTGTTGTGCACATTTTACATATTTGATTAATGAAAATTTGCTAGTACCCGTGACTTTTTGGATTCAAACTCTAATAATTCACTTCAATAGAATAAAAGAAAATGACACTACAACTTATATTATGAGAACAATGTTGGATCAAAACAATTATATAAAACAAATTTAATTATCTTTATAAATACTATTGTAAATATTACATTTAGTATAGAAATAATCAGTTGTGATTTAAAAAAAAGTTTTATTAAGAATCAGTTAATAAGTTTTTGTATGGTCTTATAAATTAAAATTGAAGCTCATCATAAAAATTGGAAAAATTGCAATTTTGTTTATGTTTGTTTATCCATTTGCAATTTTGATCCTAAAAATGAGAAAAAATACAATTTTTTTTGTTTGTCTATTTGCGATTTTGATCATATTTTTTTAACAAATTTCAGTTTTAGTCTTGTATATTTAAATTTTTGGCAGTTTTAGTCTATTTTTGCAGGAGTCTTGATGTGACACTACATATGTTAACGTCATGTTGGTGTCATATTAGCACCACNAAAAAAAAAAAAAAAAAAAAAAAGAAGAGATAACCGGTTGAAACGGGATTTCGATAACAAGGTGTACGACTGAGCAGTCTTCTAAAAAGCCCGCTTAAGCTTGAAGCTCGACAAAAACGCCCCGCTTCGGAAAAAAGCGGTCAAACTACAATTAAGCGTAATTAAGACGTAAAATTAAAAGGCTTAAGTACAATTAATCGCATCTGTTTATTTTTAAAGTTTTTTATTTTGAAGGTATGTCTTTTTATTTTGAAATAATAAATTAGGTTTATAATTTAGATATTTTATTTTTAAATTGTAAGTATGATTAAACGTGTCCGATAATGATTTGACAAATATTTAGTATTTTTTAATGTGGTCTAGTTGCAAAAACAAATAAAGATTGTAATTTTGAGATTTTTATGTTTTTATAAATATGAGAATTAATGCATCAGACTTAAATTTATCATATTTATGTATTATTTTATCTATTTATTGATTTGAGATAATTTCAATTACATTAAAGATAAAAAACGTTTTTTAACGCTTAAGCACGTGCTAATCTTGCTTAAGCTTGAAAAGCTTGGAGCTCAACATCCGCGCTTCAGGGCGCTTCACGCTTTTTAGAACCTTGCGACTGAGTGGTTGTCGCTTTACCAAAATATATAATTAATGGCAACTGTGGAACTTAAATATTTTAAAGCGTACAATACTTAGATCACTACGTTTTGATTACTCTATCAAACAAAGACAATTATTATATCCATGACACAAACGACTAAAATCCCACCAAGACAAAAAATATATGACTAAAATTAAGCTCTTCCCTTATAAATATTGAAATTTGTAAGAGACTTAATAAATATTTAGTAAAACGTCTTAAAATAATTGTAGCTTAACGTCGGATCGAAACTTTAATCAAGTGCAACCGACATTTTAAGTGACGGATGATTACAAAAACAGTGAATAAAATAGAACTGGGACCAGAAGATAATTAAGTGATAATAAACCATGTTGAATATTATTGTACCAACTAAAATAATGCCCATGGGTCCTTATTTTTAATTTTTTATATATATAATAAAAAAAAATCATTATAGTGCTACTGCAGCAAGCATGTGATGCATGTCGTAATTAAGTTTTGGATTTTTAAAACTTACTTAGTCCGGGTAATAAAAGTGGGACCTATTTTAAAACCGCGATCGGATTTATGGATTTAAAGTTTAACATTTCAATTTATTTAATTATTTGGATCAATTTATATCGGATGAATTTCAAATCACTGTCTTTTTTAATTTATACATATGTAATTGCGATAGATTTGAAATGTTATAGTAGATTTGCGTGATTTCAAATTAGTTCTTCAAACTTTATCGACAAATCAAATTCTTTCATGCGAGTACAACATTAGAGTACTAATTTAAAATTTTGCCATAATTCATGATATCGAATTTATTTGCATTGTTAAATAAATTCACATTATCTTTGTTTATACATTCAATGACCACCGCTATTCAACCAACGTATCCGGACACAACGCGACGTGCGGTTCTCTCTTATTTATTGGACTTTACTTTCGACTGAGCCGTTTTCAAAACTAGCGGACGGTTAAACATACATCTCACTAACCCACAAATTACGTAAAAATCACATAATGTCCTTATTTTTGAGATTTTATTCGAAAGTTTTTAACCATGGAGTTTTCTTCCATGGCATGGTCTTGAAGACACACAAGTTACGCCAAGATTCCTCTTCACAGTCATGCAAACACTTCACGCTCTGCGTATGAGCTGATTGACACGTGTTCCTTTATTGGATTCCATTAATTTTTGTTTTAACAGAAGCTAATGATTCCCCTCGAATATTCTCCAAATCAATCCACCCATATCTACGAAATCATTCTGAAAAACACAAATTTATTCTTCTATATACATTTTGAAAACTTTCCGTTCAAACACCAAAAAAATAAAATTTAAAAAACATACCAAAAAAAACATTTACCCAAAAATATAATATTTAAAATCTCAACAAATAAAGGAAATAAATATAGATTTTTAAATATAAAAATTCACATCGAGATACCAAAAAAATTAAATTTGCCCAAAAGATTTAAATTTATTTATATTTTCCACATACAATGAAATTTTTTGGCAGTATAATAAGTTTTTATAATATTTTTAAATTTTCTTTATTTTTTCGGATTGAATATAATAATTTTCAAAATTTATATAGAAGGATAAATTTGTTTTTAAAAGGATTCCATGGATATGGGGAGGTTAATTTGAAGAATATTTAATAAGATTTATTCGAGAGCAATTAGGAAACTATAAGCAACCGTGAAATAAAAATAATCGAAGCCGATAAAGTAACACATGTCAATCAACTATTTGACGTAAAATTTAATATTTTTCACAGATCAGATCAAATTAAAGATTTATCTTACAAAATTATAAGTTATTTCAAATTTGAGTAGGTCTCTTGTGAGACGGTCTCACGAATCTTTATATGTGAAACGGGTCAACCCTACCGATATTCACAATAAAAAGTAATACTCTTAGCATAAAAAGTAATACTTTTTCATGGATGACCCAAATAAGAGAATACTTTTAACATAAAAAGTAATATTTTTCATGGATTACCCAAATAAGAGATTTGTCTCACAAAATACGACCCGTGAGACCGTCTCACGCAAGTTTTTGTCCAGATTAGTGTTAGTTGTTTATGTACTTTTCGATTATTATTAGGTCTGGCAGATAAAATGTGCAAGCTTGTACGAGTTACCCCATCCATCTTTCTATATTCCTTCTAATGGGATATCAATCAAGAATCGAGGACAAAATGTACAAACGGATATCGATCGACATATGCTGGTGGCTATAGAGACAATTTCGTGGAATATCCGTCGCGTAAAAGCGACCCATTAAAATAATAATATAATATAATATAGACACATAAAAATAAAAATAATATAGACACATAAAAATAAAAATAATAGGCCAAAAGCAAATCGAAAAGTCAATTTAAAGATTCAGACAGAAATTAGATCTATAAAATCAAAATTGTATGGTAGAAATTTCTTTAGTTTTGACACCTACTTTTATGTGGTTCTTGATTCTCTTACCATCTCTGTCCATTTTTTGTGATTATTTTTAAATAACTTCACAGTTCGAACAGTTTTTGTTTTTATATAGAGGTATTTGATGATATAGTAAGTTTTTAAACTTTGGATAAAGTGATGTTGGTTTTTTGTAAAAAAAACCTATCTTAAATTGCAAAATAATTTGAATATTTAATGGCTCACATATAAATAATTGTTTTTTTTTTTGGAAAAAAACTTACGAATACTCTCCATCTTTATAATTTTTTAAGTTCAAAATAATGTAGATTAAATATTATAATGTTTTGTAGGTGATGGCTTATTTCAACAGTTGCATGTTCAAAAATCAAAACATCGTAATATGTCCATGACCAACCGGTTTTTAAAATAAATGACATTACATAGCTATTTCAAGCCAATTATACTGTAAATCTAATTTATAATGGCTGAAATCCGCTCACGTAGATCACATGTTTAAAAATATTAAACATACTAACATATGTTTATGTTCGAAAGTTTGTTATTTTATTGAAATTGAGGATTTTTAGTCGAATGTCCGATGCTTCGCTGATGGAAAGAAATCAAAGACGATTGGGATAAAATATTTTTTAAAAAAATTCAAATAGCTAGTGGGACAGTGTTTGAAGCCAGTTGAATTTATATTATGTTAATGGATAATCTTTAGTTTGTTGGACTTCCGTCGGACTACAATATTCACATAATACTGGCTTTGAGACGACTTACTGTATCCACATTACTATACATGTATTTCGGACTGGGAAAAATTTATAATTTGGTCGGTAATGTTGTCAGTTTACTTATCGTCTTAGTCAACTAATTTGTATTTTAATAATTTTAGTCTTTTTTCATCGGAATGATAATGAATCGTCAAAAAAATGATGAAATGACACTGAAAATTGTTGACGCGTTCGATGTCATGTCACAACTTTAATGAAAATAACTAAAATTGAAAAATGGAGTGAATTCAAAACAAAATAACTAAATGAAAACATGTAATTTACATGAACAAAAATATAATTTTTATTTTTCAGACTTTTTTTAAAATCTTTTAAAGTTTTTTTTTTATTTTGTATTTTTAAATTTTGTTTTGTGCTTTGTCATATGTACTAACTTCAGGTAATCTTCTTACCTCAACTGCAAAAGCCAAAAATCAATATGATTTTTTAAATTTCAGATTCACCTTGACTTGAAAATTTAAAATTTTCAGCCTAACGAATATTTTCTAATTAGAAACTTCATACTCGTGTTGAATAAAATCACAGGTTTAAATAAAATTAGTGCTCTTTAAAAAGAAGTTTTTAATGTTTGACGTTTTACGATGTATGACGGGACAAGCTATAATGAGAGATTTCCCTCTCAGAGCAGCTTTTTAGTTTCATAATTCCAAGAATTACTCTCTTTACAATGTAAATTACCTAAAAAATTATCACAAATAGTAGTTTCAAGTCAATTATGTAAGATGAATATCTAATTCAATTCGATCTACGAAAAATATTAATTTTTTTTGCAAAAATATTGTTTTTTTCTACTGTAGAGATGAACTAAATCTACACGTCTCATAAATATATATCGATGAAACCATATTATAAACCCCTTACTCATTGAACAAATGATAAGTGTGTGTTTGTCACAATTAATTGCAGGCAACACCTATTTTGCCATGAGTAATGCTATATGTACAACCAAATTTGTACAATGATTCTTACAACAAAAAAAATTCAATACAGAAATTTCATTTATCAACATCTCATGATAAATTCAATGCAAAATCTCACGATTTATTGTTGTAAATATCATTATACGATATTTTGATTGTACCTTTAACATTATTCTTTTGTCATTTAAACTATTTCAACTTCAACTATACCGACGATCTTTTCCACTGTGATATTTTCCATGTTAACTTTTTTGGTTCTTTTAATTTAATGTTTTCTCATAATAATTTTTTATAATAAAAATGTTATAATCATTTAAAAATTTGAATAAATATTAAATAAAATATTTTAATAGCTTTAAATATTTTGAAAATTGAATATTTGAAAAATGGATATGATAGTGATAATGAAATACATAATATCAAAAAATATATATTTTTTAAATATTTTTTATTAAATAAAATTAGAGTACTTTTATAAGTTTAATAAGTATTGTTGGTATTTTAAAAATTTATTGTGACGACAAAATTAGTTATTTTATGACTCTTGTTTCTAAGACTTAATAATATAACATATATATAATATTAATTATATACTTTTTTTTAAAAAAATTATTATTATTTTGTTTGAATGTTTGAAACAAAAATTAATCATTCAAACATAATAATAATATTAAAAAAAACATAATAATATATATATGTGTGTGTGTTTTACTTCGAAAGTACAGTGAAAGCTGCAACTTGGACATGGACAAGGACAAGAACACGAAGACGTGGACAGTGACATATCTTTGGTCGATATAGACCGTGGAATTTATGAAGCCTATTTACCATCTAAATGTATTCATTAAAAGTTTGACATTGAATTACTTTTTATTGAAATAATAAATTTAATATGCTCATTCAGTTTGGATAAAAAAAAATTTACAATGAATTAAATAAAATCACAGATGTCACTCTAAAATTATGGCAAAACAATCATTTCTCCCCCTTTCAAGAAAGACCCGGGGCCGGGGGAGTCCAAAAGTAGGAAGTATTCGTAATTAGAGTATTTATTATATAAATAATCAACGATATAATTTTATTACAATGAATATTGTGATATAAGTATGTGTTTTTTGGATTTGCGTCTTCTAAGTAGTCAAATTTGATTTTTAAACTCGTAATTTGAGTTTTTTTTTTTTTACTATCGATCATATTTCGATATAGTGCAAACATGAAGCCATGTTTGATGTACTTGGTAAGAGACTCAGAACCTAATTTTTCGATTTGTCAAAATCTACAAACAAAAATTCAATTTATCGACGTTTCAACATATTTTTTTAATGCAAAAATGTCAATCATTTCTCTTTGTTGTAATTAAAATATAAATGATTCAAAATACATTAAATAGTAAACAATTTATAATTTAATTTGATGTGAAATTTGTCAGGAAAATGATTTGTTCTCGCAATTTAATTTCGTTAAAATATGACATTGATAAATATTCATATTTATTTATTTCTTTATATTAATATAATCAGGTATATAGCTTGACACAAAGGAATTTTGTAATACTGAGAAAGGCAAAATTGATAATGTAAATTGTCCTATACTGATTTTGGGTACTCTAATAAATGGTCAATATTTAGTCTTGGCTAAATAATTTATTTTTTGTGCATTTTTAGTTGATTCTTTCCGAATTATTGACATTGTACCAGACACTATCGACACAACGCCGAGTATTGGTAACATGTTCGATGTCGTATTAGTTCTCTGATAAAAATCACAAGAGTGAAAAAAAATAAATTTATTGCAATAAAATCGAATGTTGATCAATTAAAAAAAAAACCAAAATCTATATAGATCAATTTACATGGCTAATAATTTGGTTTGATTAGGTTGTCTATATGTGTATTTTTCTTCCTTTTTTCACTTTAAGATATATTTGTAATTAAATTGGCCGTCGCGCCCTTAGGCAGATCATTTTATCTTTTTAACCGCAAATATATGTCGGTTGCTCGATTATATTGTTTCTAGTTCACAATTTTATTTTGTGTCAACATTAAAGAAATTTAATATATATTTAATGTAGTTTTTTTCGTAAAAAAATTTATGACTTCAGAACCTGCAGTCTCTATATTTTGGTGCACACTGGGTAAATATTCGTACTAACACAATAGAATGCAAAACCATGGGATGGAGATGAATAAATATTTTAAAATATTTTGTGGTTAAAAATTACAATAACTCGTTCTTGAAATGTTCAAAAATGAACCGAGCATAGATAAATTAAATCGAGTTTGATTATCAAATCATGCGTAAGAAACTCAAAATAATACCTCTAAAACGATTAATCATTTTGTAAATCATTTAAAAATATGCAATTTTCAAATAATAAAAACAATTTGATTGAAGTATTTTATCAAACATTTGGTATTTTAGTATTTGAAAGACATATAAAACGCTTCAACAATGCATATTAAAAATAGTAACAATAATTAAATGTAATAAAATAAGAGACACAAATTTGTTTATGATTATTCGGGGACAAAACTCTTACGTTACCCCTTCTTCAACTTAGGAATGATTCATTAGAAAACTTTGATTTATACAACTGTTTGTACAAACTCATTTTGACTTAAAACTTATCCCCTATCTAATCGAAACTCCTGGCACATCTCGATTGTAGGCCGCAACCTCACAATCCGTATAATATTTAATGGATCTTATGTCAAGAATACAAACACAATATTTAATGTCTTTGAGTGAAGACTATCACTCAACTTTTCTTGAAGCTCAACTCTCTTTTGTGTGAATGATTGTGTGTATGAGTAAATTAATCTATTACACCGTATATACTCTCAAATGCATTCAGGTTCCAGTTTTCGAATTGAGGTAGCAACTTCACACTTGAGTTAATATGTTAAAATATAATAACACGTTTTCTTATCATCAAAATCAAGATTGTTAAGATTTCCGCAATTCAACACCTTGTTCTTCAGATAAACTACACTGGGCTAGCCATGTGTGATTATAAGCTCAACAGAGAAGCAATTGGTTGGGAGAATCGAATTCCTGAGTTCTGACTATTGGCAAAACACTCACTCACTCGCTCTACCAACTCGGACCCTTGAGATCATATTTAGGGATTGTTTGGGAGAGATTCTACTTATTTTAAAGTGATTCTACATATTTTTTTTGAAGTAGTGAGAAAAAAGTAGAGAATGTTTGGAAGCAAAATTTTAAAACTAGTACAAGCTAAAGTTTTAGTGTAGAAAAAAATTTATTCCAAGATTTTATAAAAAAAAATTTACAACAATACCCAAAACTTGCATAACATTTATCTTTTTAATTTATCTAAATTTTGATACTCACACCGTCACACAATCAAAAACGTATTTATATAATTATTATTAAAATTTGAACATGAATGCTTGAAAATTTATATAAAATTTAATAAAAATAAAAACAAACGAAAATTTTTGTATAAATTCACAAAATATGTAAAAAAATAAATTTGGAAATGTAAATTATTAAAAAAATGATTTTTAAATATATTATGTTTGTAATAAAATATGATTTTGAATTTAATAAATTTCTTTCGAAACTCTTAAAAACTCATGTATAAATAAAATATAATATATATACATGATATTTATAAAAATTAGAAGTAATTATGGAATATGATAAATTTTTTAAAGATTCAAATATCAAATTGTAACTTTAAGTTATTAACAAAATTACAGAAACAGAAAAATCTCAATTTTATCCTGTGAAAATCCAAAGCAAAAACTAGTTTTCATAAGAATAGGTCTATTGTGAAACAGTCTCACGAATCTTTATTTGTGAGACAGGTCAACTCTATCAATATTCATAATAAGAAATAATACTCTTAGTATTAAAAGTAATACTTTTTCATGAATGACCCAAATAAAAAATCCGTATCACAAAATAAGACCGTGAGACCGTCTCACATAAGTTTTTGACTTTTCCATAAACACCCCAAAATAGTTTTTGCTTTAATTTTTATAATTTTGATTAAAAATTATAAAAATTAAAGCAAAAACTAGTTTTCATACACACCCCAAAATAATTTCATCCCGTGAGAATCCAAAAAACACTTCTTAAAACTCAATCAAACAATCCCCCTCCCAATGTATTCTTAGTTACAGTTGAGTGGTCAAAGCCCATCCTATATTCAATATTTACTGTACTAACAGATAAACACCAGGCTACCTCTATTATTACTTTTCGAACCAAATTCTCTCCCCTTAAGCTACTGTCTGATAAAGCCGTTAACCTCCCCTGTGTTTATCCTCCATGAGAGAACAAAAATAAAATTGAAACTATTCACGAGCAAACACTTCTACGGAGATTTTTCAAACTTCAAAAAAAGGGCATCCACAAATCATAAACTCCATGTTGAGTTATTAATGATTATATATATAGGACAAGCCAAAACAAAAGCTTAAAAACAAAATCTGCATAGCCCCCTTGAGTCAATTTGTGGTGCATATCCAATTCTTCCATTCTCGACCTTGTCACACCTGTACGCTCCCAAAAATAATAAAAGAAAATTACAGCAGCGAATTAAATCCAGACAGACTTATATAAATCTGAGTTTCTTGTTATTTTATTTTATTTTTTTTTATTGTTGTACACAGACACGCAAAACGTACGCACATGTTGTTGATTATATGAGCTGTATTTCATGAAATCTTGCATATAGATTGAGAGAGAGCTTGAGACTTAGTGAATCGAGTTAGTTGAAGCTCTGGAATGCTAGCTGTTTCGCCATTGAGGAGCGCAAAGAATGAAAGGGAAAGTGAAATGGAAGGGTTTTCAATGGAAGAGAACGGGTTTCTTGATTTCTCAGGTGGCAATTTGCTGGACAACATTGATTTTGATGACCTCTTTATGGGAATCAACGACGGAGATCTGTTGCCGGATTTGGAAATGGACACGGAGATTCTTGCTGAGTTCTCAGTCAGTGGAGGCGAAGAATCAGACAGGAACTGCACCACTTGTTTATCAGTTGTCTCGGTTAATCATGATGATTCAGGAAAAGATGAAAAAGTTTCAGTTTCAGTTTCCGCTTCAGCCTCGGCTTCGGACCTTGCCTCAAGATCGTCCAGCTTGATTAATCAAGGAGAGGAAATCGTTAGTAAAAGGGATGCACATGCTGCAGTTAATCCATCCCCGGAGGAAAGCCATGATAATAAGGGAAGAAAGTCATCCGCTCTTTCGAAAAATCCTCTGGGCAAGAGGAAGGTGAAGGTATAAAAAATTTATATTAATTAGTAGATTCAGATCTTCACTTACCGTTAAAAGTTCAAAATTAATCCTAAATCCACGTAAAAAACAAACTAGAACAAGGAATATATGCTGTAAAAACTAGGTTTGCAGTGTTAACTAATTTACTGCAAGTACGAAAAAGGAAAAGAAAAAGAACTCGTTTTACTAAAAAAACTTGCTTATCTATTCGGAGTAGTTTTAGGTCTTTTCCTTTCTTATTCATGGATTTGTCACACAAATCATGGGAGCCAAAGGTCACGTGAATCTGGGGTGCTTTCTATTGAAACCGATCCTATGTAAATGCACCTACTTTTAACTCATTAAAAGCTTATACACAGCGGGATTTATATGGGTTTGATTTGATAAGAATCCGAAATGATTAGATATATATATATATATAACATGAACAAAGGATGAAGAGATTTCTTGAAATGTGTGTTTAGGTGGATTGGACACCAGAGCTGCACAGAAGATTTGTTCAAGCAGTGGAGCAGCTTGGCGTGGATAAGGCAGTTCCTTCGAGGATTTTGGAGCTTATGGGAATCGATTGTCTCACTCGCCATAACATTGCAAGCCATCTTCAAGTATGTATATTAATTAATTCATTAATTCCATCTCCATGATTTCTTTTCATGGTTCATTTTATGTGTTCTCTCAGAAGAAATAGGATCCAAGTCCATAACAAAGTTCTCCCTGCCAACCCATTAATTTAGATCCTGGGTTCGAGCGAGAAGATAACTTAATTCCAATTTCAAAATTTTAAGATTTTTAAAAACAATTTTTATGTTAATTTATTATTTTCTGTATTGATATTTAACTAACTCAGTATACCTTCTGCAACTTAGTATTTTTCTGAGAATTGTAAAAGGGTGTAAATTAAATTAAATTATTTCAATCCTTTTGTATGTTTTGGGGCAAAAAAATTCATGTGCAACATATAACACCAAAATTTATAATCTAGCTCTATCTATATATATGAATTATTAGAGATGTTGAAAGAACAATGAAAGTTTTTGGCATTTCCATGATTAGTCTATCTCCTTTGTCCCGTGTCTTTTGTCACTTCCCACTAAAGCCTTCTTTTTATACATTCAGATTACTTTTCAAATGAACTCAAAATTGTCAAGATTTTTCTTTCTATGGATTGAACAAAAATAAAAAAAAGAAACTTCACTTTAATAATTTAAATAAAGTTGACGTCATGAATTGAATACAAACAAACAATTATTTACGTTTTATGATTGATGAAATCTTCAGTACTCTAAACCCAAACTATATATCCCAATAATTTTGTCTTCCCACAGTAGGTATATGTTGTCCCGTTTCGAGTAATAATTTAGACGTAATTTGAGGATTTTGGATACTTCATATAATTTTCTTCTGTAAATTTCTTAAATATTATGTGAAAACACTTAATACAAAGTTCCTGAACGGGTAGGTTTGATAACATTGGCGTGGCGGTATTACAACATTATAGATATACATATTCAACCAAATTGAACAACTGATTATACAGAATAAACATTGGGATGTTTAGCATAAAAAATTTGTTTTATTCTTATACAGAAATACCGGTCCCATAGGAAACATTTGCTAGCTCGAGAAGCTGAGGCGGCAAATTGGAGCCAGAGGCGGCAGATGTACGGTGCCGGATGTGGCACGGGGAAGAGAGACATAACCCCTTGGATTGCACCCACCATGGGCTTCCCTCCTGTGTCACCAATTCCTCATTTTAGACCCTTGCATGTTTGGGGTCACCCATCCGTCGACCAATCATTTATGCACACATGGCCTAAACATCTATCGGCACCCCCACCACCACAATCTTGGCCTCCACCACCACACCCCTTGCTACGTCCACCATCTGCCGACCCTTCTTTCTGGCATTCCCACCACCATGTAAGTCAAAAGGCATAAAGGTCTCCAGAAAAAAATTTATTTTGATCAGAAAAGAAGTGACTTTATCTGAATCTTGATTTTATATGTACATGTTATTTTCCTACGGGATCCGTGCTTCCATGCATAAGTGTTTATACGAACCACATTCTTGAACTTGTCTCTATAATGCATAATTATATTTGTTTTTGTGTGTACATAGGTGCCAACACCAGGAACCCCTTGCTTTCCACCACATCTGCCACCCACGGTAATAACACTAAACCCTACTACAATTTTTTATTATGGCTTCAATGTTTAGTAGCATATCTCTACGGACTTTGTTTTTGGTCATTCTCAAGTTTCCATGCATGCATATAAATTAAACGTTCGGATACAAACAAAACAATTTAATTATACCAATTCATTAATGTTGCAGAGATTTCCCACAGCTAGAGTTCAAGGGATACCACCACCTCCTGCCATGTACTCAACCGTGCGATCCGGACAAACTCTGCCCCAACCTCCGTCCGATGTCCATCCGGTAAACTTTATATGATTTTTCTCCTTTAATTAGTCATACCCACAATATTAGGAAATATATCATTATTTCAAACGAAATATTTATGTTATATACATATATAATTGGGCGTATATCACTCAAATTTATTTATATAACATCGGCCTTTTTGTTTTTTTGTTTTAAAACAGTCAAAGGAGAGTATAGATGCAGCCATTGGAGATGTACTATCGAAACCATGGCTACCGCTGCCACTTGGACTAAAGCCTCCATCTACTGACAGTGTAGTGTCGGAGCTACAACTTCAAGGAATATCAAATATACCACCAACATGCTCCAACTAAGAAAAGCTTAACTAATCAAGCTCTTTGCAGCTTTTTTTCTTTCTTTCTTTCTTTTTTTTTTTTCTGGAGTTTTTCAGATTAAAAAAAATAAAAACCCTAAAATTCGACGACATTTCCGGCACACAGATCAATGAATTAAAAATCATGGTCTAATGTTCATGTTTTCCTCTTTCATTTGTGTGTGTATGTGTGTGAGGGTGGGCATTGTTCTTGTTCCCATGGGTGCAAGAACATACTGTGTATTGTGGACTTTGGGCGACGCTACTTTTTGTATGTAAAATATTTAATCTAAAATAATAATAAATAGAGTCTCTTTTAACGGCAGATTGATTCTTGTTTCAGTATTGATTGGTTTTTAGTTTAATATCTTGTATGGATACACATTAGTTTATGTTAAGACCAAAATTTTTAATTCAAATAGAGACTAATTCATTTGTACACAATCATCCAACACTATTAGTGAAAGAAATGGTTTGGGTTATTACAAACTAACTAAGACACCGTTTGTGCATGTGATGATATTTGACATCTTTGTATTAACTCATGTTTGGTTCAAATTTTACAACAATTGGAGTTGAAAAATATATATCAGTTATCTTATATTTCAATTTATCATCTCATCTTACGAATCAAACATATGGATACAAATTAAAACAGCCTCAAAAGTTCAATAAACTCATAGTGAATAATCCCATATATTGAGAAATGAGCAATATAAACAATAAAATATATATTAAATTGATCACTTACACTTTTATGGCACACTTTAAAAGGCCTCGTTTACAACTCAATTCGATATCAATGGATTCCTTATGCAAACTTAACCTAGATTAATGATACTCATTTCTTTATCTTGTAAACATTATTTTGATTTATCAGTCAACTTTATTATTCTCCAAATAATTAATAAGTCATAATTTCATGAAAAAATATTTAGGTCTTTTCAATAATATTGATTAATAAAAATAGTAAAATTCAATAATGAAACATTTCTTTAGAAAATATAATACATATTTAATAAATTAAAGTATTAAAAAACCAAATGATCTAACTATATATATATCGCGGTAAAGAGACCATTCAATATATTGACAGCTCTACTAACTATAATGTTGTATTAAAATTGATAGATTTGATAATATAGATTTCAAATTCATAATNAATAAATAAAAATAGTAATGAGGATGATGTGGCCATATGGAAACCACAAACAAAATGTGGTTATTGGGTTTCTCTTATCATCTGTCCCAAATCGCATGTTTCCACAAATATAATAAACAGAATTTTCCCAATCACAGTGAAATGTCACATATTTCGGCGCACAGTCTGAATGCTACAAAATCTATATATTTTCCAGATAATGGGGCCATATCTATATTTTTTTCATTTATTTGTGACTTAATTATTTTATAGTCGATTTTGAAATGATGAATACGTTGAAATGGACTACTGAGAAGAGCTAGGTCCAGCACAAAGGGCCCTAAAAAAAGATGGTGCTTTCTTATGGATACCAAATACAGTGACCAGTGTCTCTTGAGTTTGAACACACATACATAATTGTTACAACGAACCAGACCCGTTACTTGTCAAATAGATGTGTTGAGTTGATAATTTTTTAACTCGTGCAAATGACGAGCTAACACATTCTGCCCCGCTAAATGATGTGTTGTGGCAGGTTGCGGACCAGTCTGTTCCAACCCGTCAAATATAACTAAAAATTGATGAGTTGGTCTCTCTGTCAAATGACGATTGTAGCGGGTCTAATTGCATGCGTTGTTTTGTGTATAATATAATATTTAAATATTGAGATTTTTTCCTTTATTTCACTTGTATTTTATGTATGTGAGCATCTCAGACACTAATATTTCCAGATGTTTTAAAGTATAAGTTTTGTTAGACAAAATTCCCGGGGTGCATGTATATCTTAAGATATATGTTAATTACTAAGAGTAGATATCTGCATGTAACATGAACTAAGCTACCTTATTTTAATTATAAATGAACTGGTACATGTGTCATATTTCTAAAATAGATTTTTTTTAATTCTCGGATATTATATTTTAATTATAAATTTCAAATTAAAAAATGGTAATATAATAAATTTTAATATAAAAATTCGAGATAATAGTTAGATTAAATTTTAAAAAGTTATGAATAATATAAAGTTCATGGAAAAATAATAATTCAGGAATAGCTAGAATATTGTATAGTATTTGTTAGATAAATGAACAATTTTAAGCAATTTATCATCATAGATTTTTTGTTGTAATTTTTTATTTTAAAATTTAAATAGATAATTATGTGGACATACTTAAAAACATTATTAATGAGCTCTCATTTATATATAGCATATATTAGAGTTAGTTTACGTTTTGATGTTAAATTCCAACAATACTGATCATCTACAAAATTTTGATAGAAATATTTTATGCCAATAATTAAGAAGAAAAATTTTATTTCAACAAGACGTTTAATTTGATTTTATAGCTATCTGATATATGATAAGCCCATCATTAAAATTATTAATGCGAATGCTGCTTGATCAAATCTCTTAGTACCTCTTTCAAAAGCTATGTGTATAGTGCACAACCATTTTTAAAATAGTACTATTTTATTTTTTTTTTTATGTTCGTGACATAGCATATTGCACTTATTTGAGTACTAATGAGTCGGGCTATTAAGTCCATGAATTCGGGGAGGTGCATGTCTATCTTCAAATGTTGTCTCATATCCAAATGAGTTTTACATCTTCCCTACCGTCGATCATGTCTCCAGTTGGACAGTATTACCCGTTCAGATCTGACGTCACTATTTTACGGTCCACCTAACCAACCAGATCAAACGGCGTAACTTCAGTAGCTTGATGCACTAAAACTTCTCAGGATATCACTCATTACACTTAAACCAACTAAACTAGCTAGCCACCACCTTAATTGTTACATTAAATTGTGTAGAGAAAAATTTATTAATGGCATCAACACATTTCTAATGTCGTCGAAAATTCGTGATAATGTACTAGCTTGCTACTCCACCCCACTTTTCACCCCACTTTTCTTATGATGCTATTGTCAATTCTATGGTATTCAATGACTATCTCAAATCTTTTAAAAAATTGATTATATATGCTAAATCAAAAGCTTGACATAATTAAGGAATAATTTGGAAGATTGTACAACGAGCATGCTAGCTAGGAAAGGTATTTGGTCTCTAATTTTACAACCATATCAATGATATCATTGTGATTTTATAGTTAAAATTATGAATGAAAAATTTATATATATTTAATGATGATATATCTAAACTTCACAAACCCCTCATTTCGCCTTCAATTATGATTACTGGATTATTGTGTAATAATGTTACATGTATAACTAAATTTGTACAACAATTCTTGCAATACAAAAATTCCATTTATCAAAATCTGATAAATTCAATGCAAAATCTCTTGAAGTAAAATAAAATCTCACTATATAATTATTATAAATATCGTTATATAATATATTTGTTATACATTTAGCATTATTCTAAATCATAAAAATATATAACGTTTAAAAAATACCGAGTACTACATATATCTATCGCATGTATTGTACAAGTTATATTATCTATATTTCTATACGATTTAATGAATCAATAGGGTGGTAAATGTATTTTTAAGTGAACTTTCAAAAATAACCATGCCAATTAAAAATAGATCAAATATACAATTGAGTAATTTCAATTTATTTTCATACAACTTTCCCCACAATTTCCCATCACGTCGGCAAATTTTAGTAACTTTCACCCATGTATAATTGCTTGAGGTTGGTTTCTAATTTTTTTTTAAAATAATTAATAACGTTTACATATAAATGATCTTTTAATATTATAATTTAATAATATACGTTTAATATATAATATTTATTGATTTCGTCGCGTATTCCACTAGTATATATTAAATATAAAATATGAAGGCCAAAAAAAATACCTTCATACTTTTAAATTTCTAAGGTTTATTTTTCCCTGATATATATCACTTATTTTAATACTTGATTATAAAAATCTTCTTTCGCAAGTGACTAAATCACCACCTCAAAACCCTAAAAAGACTGCAAATTTGCCAAATATGGAAATAAATTACAACTTAAAGAATTTCAATTCAATTATTAATCATAAAGTAACTTTTTCTCTTGTGCTGTTATTATTATATTATTATAATATTAATTCATGATCACAAGCTTTTCAGGACACTTACTGGCGCAGTCATGCCTGTTCATAACTCATTAATGATTGTTTGATCGGAGAGATTTTGGAGAGGCGACGAGTTTAGTTCGTGAATCACTACTCCTCAACAATCAGCGTTTAAGTTTGACTCGAAACTCTCTGCTGATCACCTCTACTTGTTCGGGCATCGGCCGTGGCGCGTAGAAATGGCGAGATCTCGTAAGTCAATGTTCAAATTTCTTGCTTTACATAGTGCAGGAGTATTTCTGCTGCCTTATCTAGCAGAATTGTGGCTTGGATTTTTGTTATTATTTTTCTCGTGACTACACTTCTGGAGTGGAGGTTGTGTGGATACCGTGTAATTCTTTTTACCTGTTATTTCGTGCTTTAGTTGGAAGGAGACTTGGCCTAGAAGCAGCTGCTGATCATGGAGAGCTTACATGAACCCGATCCTGTGTTGCAGAAAGTTCTATCTTAAAGCGTGAGGTTAAATCTGCAGTTTAAATTTATCTCCTTTTGTTGAGGACGTCGTTTAAAGTTGAATTCAGTTGTCTAGTACTGGTATATTCTCTTCTTGTTTTTATGAAAAAAGAGGAGCATATCGTGTTTAGGTCCAATCATCTTGTGGATCAATCCTAATTAGAACATATGTATAGAGTATTCAGTAATAGTTTTTGAATTCTTTTCCCTAAAGTGGCTAATTTTGTTTGTTTGGATCCGGATCCAACCGATCTTACATCTTAAAGGCAAAACATCAAAGCTTGTTGTCTGATCTATTTTTCCATTATTTTTCAGACATAAATTCCTTGTACTAGATTCTAGACGACAACTTCCATTTTTGCCTGGTGTGGTTTTAGGATATAACAATTTAGTGTCCATGGCTAACAAATTTTAGACCAGTTAATTTGTTGTTGAACTGGAGTTAATTGCCTCTCGAAACTAGTAGTTATTAATCCTTTTAACTGTTAGTATATAATTGTATTGTGAGCAAAAGCATATCACATCAGTCTCACTCATTCTCATTCGTTACCGTTCTCTGATATGCGATTCCATGTGGCTTAAGCCTCTCTAGTCTTAATATTCTATACAGTACTGTATTCTATCCCATATATTCTTAAATTTCATATGCATGTACGCATAACGTCCCACTACCGAGGAACGCCAAATTTTTATGGCTGAGAGTATAAACTAGTTCTGAATGGATTGGAAAAATTCTTAGACTTTTTAACTGGAATATGCTTGACATTGTTATCTGATGATCTTTTTGTGCAGATTGGGATGACTAGCTGGATATGGAGATGGACTCAAAAACTATTGCTGAAATCTCAGCTTGTGCCGATGAGAAACTGGAAATGATTACTCATGTTAGTACATCAGTATCAGCTGAAAAAATATTTGAAGAAAGCAATTCAAACAAAGAAGTAAAGGCAGCCTCTGTTTCAACCTCAGCCTCAAACCAATGTTCAGGATCATGCTTTATTCGGGGAGAGGAAACTGTGATTAAAAGCAAACGAACATTTGTGGTTGATCCATCTTTTGGAGAAGCTGAGAAAGGAAGTGAATCTTCAGTGCAATTGAAAAATCCTGTAGGGAAGAAGAAAGTGAAGGTAAGCAAATGGAATTTGTAAAACCAGATTGAATTGTCCTGTTATGTCTTCTGTGATTATGGAACGTTTTCTCTATCAAAGTCATACTCGTTAAAATTTTCAACTCATACTATATGCTATATGCATCACCCCATTGCTATTCTGGTCCTTGCTTAAAATTAGTTTATGAACTTTCGGCAAAATGTGATTTTGAATTTTGGTACTTCTTAGAGTTCTATGGATTTGAATGAACTTATTTACGTTTAAGATTTCAAGAAAAGATTGGTGGTTTCTTAATTTGTACGTAGGTTGATTGGACGCCTGAGCTACACAAAAAGTTTGTGCAGGCAGTGAAACAGCTGGGTTTATATGAGGCTGTGCCTTCAACGATTTTGGAGCTCATGGGAATTGACTTTCTCACTCGCCATAATGTTGCTAGCCATCTGCAAGTATGCGCATTTTTTAGGATATTTTTTCGTGGTACTTAATTTATCATTTCTTTCATTATCGTCCAGCGATCACTTGTTCCTTGTCTCTGAAATGGCAATTTTTTTGTAGTTTTTTCAGCAACAGCGGTATGTTCTTCCCCCCATGTAATGTTTTTATTTTATTTTTGTATAAATGTGCTATTTCAAATTGTTATTCAGTTATTGATTACAGCTATCGAGATTGAATAATAATTTACTGAAATAATTACTTCAATCCGTAAATTCGAAGTTTTCTGCTATTGTCGGATCTTGACATGCCAAATGTTGTCCTAAAATGTGTTAAACTTGTCTTGATAGCAGAAAATAATGTTTGCAAAATAATTTAGTGACATTGGCAATCCTTGATATTCTTATTGATGCATGCTGATCTTTTTTCACAGCTAATAAGCTTCAATAGGCTCGTATGTGTTTTTCCTGTTAGCAGAAATATCGATCACACCAGAAACAAGTGCTTGCTCGAGAAGCTGAGGCTGCCAGCTGGAGCCGAAGGAGGCATGGTGTAGCAGGCAGGACAGATGCAAAATCTTGGGTTGTACCTACCACGGGCTTTCCCCCGGTGACAACATTTCCTCATTATAAACCTTTACATGTATGGGGTCATCCATCTGCCGACCAATCATATATGCACTTGTGGCCTTACCACCAATTCCCCTCACCTGTTTGGGCCTCAGGTCATCCTTCGCCGCCATCACTATCCAGCGACCCTAATTTTTGGTATTTCCACCACCGCAATGTAAGTGTACTCAATACACAAATTTGACTAGATAAATTTTACTGGCCTTTAATGGCATGTATCATTTATGTAGGTTCCGGCACCAGGAATGCCTTGCTTTACGACGCCTTTTACACCCATGGTAGTTGCAATATCTTACTCTATATATTGTTGTATAGTTCATATTCATTTGTTTTCTTCCAAAGAATTCATGGACTCAAATCTGTGTGTTGGTGTTGTCCACGTAACAATCATGCAGACATTTCCCTCGCCTTCTGTACAAGGCATACCATCTACTGGCATGTACAGAGTGGACCCTGTTGTTGGTGTCCCGACTGTACACCCTGGACAAACACTACCTGAACCACCATTTGACTTTCATCCGGTAAGATTTCCTTTTCGTGTTTAAGAATTTTAAGAAGCATTTAAATGTCAGAACACTGCATATGGCAGCCACATATACATGGAATTAGCTTATAGATTCTCTTTTAGAAATGCAGTTCACTGTTGCACTTTGATTACTTGTAAAGTGCTGGAAACCTGGAGGTATGGTGGGACGTGCTCCATGGACTGAGAACTAAAAGTAGTACTTCCTAGATTTCAAATAATATCACTTACCAAAAAAAGAGGACATAGATGTTAGGTGAGATTTTAATAAATGTGGGTGGGGCCCACATTAATTAAAATATTAAAAATAACAAATCCCACATCGTGATTCTTTCAAAGTTGGCTTAACAATTTTGTTATAAATTGAGCCTTCCTTGTTCGCTTTTAGTATCCCAAAATCAAAAGCTTTTTAGCTTTGATAAAAAGAGAGTGCATAGAAAAAAAGAGTGTATTTTTTTTTGAGTGCGGGAATTATCTTTGTGTGAGTTAGAGAAATTATTTTCTCGGTATACTCGGGTTGGGAGTGTGAGAAATATTGAGTGTATTGGTGTCTACACTTGTTGTAATATTTCTTCCAGTTATAAAAGTTGCAGTGCTCCGTGGACGTACCCTATATTGGATAAACCACGTAAATCTTTGTGTTCTTGTTGATTATTTTATTCCGCATTTTTGGGTACTATTATCATCGTGATCGGCATCGCTTCGGTGTAATTTCCCAACAATAAATGCATGAAACCGAGCGTGATGAAATGGTTGTCTTGTGATCAATCTAGTCTTGGATATACAGTGTTGAGACCCCATTCATGTGCAGCTTGCACCATACGAAAAGCAAGCAATTTTCTTCGAACGCTTTGATTATGAACTAAAAGTGTGTCCAAAAGTTTTGCTGAACATTACTCTCTTTCTTCCCCTGACTTTGTCATCATCAATGTTTTATCAGCCAAAGGAGAACGTAGATGCAATCATTGGTGATGTTTTATCAAAGCCATGGCTTCCTCTACCACTTGGACTGAAGCCCCCCTCAACTGATGGTGTACTGGTTGAGTTGCAACGTCAAGGGATATCAAAGATTCCACCATCTTGTGCTTAACTGGCTGCTTCATTCTTCGATTTTGTCACGCCACTAACAAAAAACAGACAATTTTTTTGTAAAAATTCAGCTGTGGTAAAATGGAAATCTTTCTGCATATTGGTTTTTCGTGCCGATTCCCCGTTAATTGCACACGGCGAGATGTCAGATTGGCTCCAAAAGGGTGACATTTGTACGTTCCTCTGTCTGGGATTGAAATGTTGTTTTGTAATAAATGAGCTTAATGCTTTAGCTTATAGTAAAATTGAATAGAATAAGTTGGGGAATTACTTATTTTAATCCAAGTTAGAACTGTATTTTAAAAAATTACCTTAATTTTATACTACATAGCTTCTTATAATTTAACGATTCTAAAATACCATTTCTTTATCCTTTTCTCAATCACAATTAACACAAAACTCGTATGAGATCGTCTCGAATATCAATTTTATGAGATAAACATTAAACTCAATACATTAAAAATATTATTTTTTATTGTAAATATGGATCAAAACAATCTGTCTCACATATATTAGATGTTAAAAATAATGATTTCAGAAATATTAATTTTCTATTTCTTTTTTATTACATTAATATATTAATAATTCATAACAAATAAATTAATTAGACTATCATTATTAAGAAATAAACTAATATTAAGAATGTTCCTGCAAAAATAATAATAAATAATAGAAAAATATTGACGATAATACTACTAATGTTACAAATATTAATAAAACTAAGTATAATAATAATAAAAAATTAAATTAGCGAAACTAGGGTTGAACAAATTTATAATAGAACAAAATAACCTGCTAAACTTATTCATTGAAAATTATATATAAATTTTTTTTACAAAAAATAATTGGTTTATTTAGTTTGATTATTGATTATTTTTTATATTAAATCGAATAAACCTATTTTTTTTGAATAAAATTCAATTTTATGTTTGATTTTTCAATAATAATTATGATTAGTACAATAATATAAAAATTAGGGGTTAAGAATATTTCTATTAGAAAACAGCTAATCGATTTGATTAGAAATTAAATTTGGTTTTATTTTATAAAAATGAACTAAATCGGTTTACTCAGTTCGATTTAACCATTTTTATAAAAATGACCGAAACAAAATAAATAAACTGATTTAAATAATTTTTTAAAAAATAATAGCGAATTTTAACTTATTAAGAATATCATGAGGGTGTTGCCATGTGCACTCAAACAATTGATTCTATTTTACTAGTTACATCTTCAGTGGAGTTTCAAATGGTATCGGAATAATACTTGTGTGAGATATAAATTGTTGAAGTGCTTTAAACAGAGGCGGACTTGGGGTGGTCAATATGGGACCACCGCACGAGGCCCCCAGCTAGATAGAGCTTCAATTAAAATGGGGTTAGGGGTATATTGAGTTGGATATTTGGGTTTTGAATTTTATCTTCAAATTTTCTAAAATTTAATAGTGGGTAGTGGACTTATCAATCGGACACTTAAAATTTTCATGTTGACCATTACATTTAAAAAGAACCCACCAAAATAGAGACTATCGAATGCACATCCGACAGATTGATATAACGATATTGATTATTAACAATGTGGAATATAATATTTTTTTATTATAGATATTAGTTTATGTAATCAAATAATGAAATTATTTTTATATCATTAATTTTAGTATCAGTTTTATATAAATACAAAGATTTTTTTTTGCACCGGACCCTTCAAAGTCTAAGACCGGCCCTGGCTTTAAAAGAATACTTTTTACCGAATTTTTTCTTGCTAGAGTTTCTGGAAATTTATTTAATATGTGGTGTGCACTCGAGATAGAAATCATGTATAGAAACTAGGATTAATTCACACCCACACTCATCATGTTTGTGAACTAACATCTCGTAATAATGCAGGCAAATGAAGATTGCAATTGTTACGGCTATGATGCTCGAAAATTAAATGAAGCTTGATGTGTGCACAAAGATCGTGTCTCTGCCATGTAAGACTCGAGTAGCTGCTTTTAACTAATCTTAAGTGCATGCTTATTCTTTCTATGTTATTTAGTACACATCATATACTTTACCAAGATCAAACCTTTGCAGACTGGATATTGATTACTCGCCAACCGGTCGTGAATTTGTTACTGGATCTTATGATAGAACTGTGAGTCCTCGTTAAACTGTCTTTTGCTCTTTTGATATTGTGGCCATATACTTTTCCATGTCCAAGTAGGATGAGGAAGGATAGAGGTGTTACATCTTTCAGGAGCTATTAGTTGCCAATAAAGATCTGAGTTCTGGCTATATTTTATGTTTTGCAGGTGAGGATATTCCAGTATAATGTGGTCACAGTCGAGAAATCTGTCATACCAAGAGAATGCAAAGGTTTTAACATTTCTAGTACTTTCAGACATTTATCTTCCTGTCAATATGTATAAATTATTATAACTTACAGCATTGAAGCTTTACATTATAGTTTAAACCCGTTATTAATTATTAAACATTAAATGTAGCCATGCTGGTGACTTGTTATACAAAAATGTCCGTCACAAGAATAAAAGTTTATGCATATTTTTTGTAATTGGTTGAACCTTTACAGGGTTTTCTGTGTTAAATTCAGTTGATATGCAAGTTATGTGATTCTGGAAGTGATGATACAAAACTTCGTCTGTGGAAAGCTAAAGCGTCTGAGCAATTAGGAGTTGTATGAATTTTGCCATTTTTTACCTTGATTTATATTTTTCATCTAAATATTTGTGGTCAAATGATTGTGGGATAAGAGTTGGGATAAGAGTTTCTGAGCATGAAGACTAATTTTTTCATCTTTCCTTCTCGTGTTTTGGCAGAGGGGAGAGTTTGTGGTTGCCTGATTGGCATTCTTGGCTCTAAATTTTGTAGTGTATATTTTATGTCCTTTATGCATCTTTATAAAGGAGTTATGTTTGCTCTTAAAGGGGTAAATGGCTTCAAATGTCTAGATCAAGCTAGAGAGCAAACTAGTTCTTTCAGTGTTATAGTTGGGTCATGGGTGTGACAGTTCTGTAATTTTAAGTCGATACTCTTACCAAATATTTTATTCTATTGTCTGTGGCTGATGACTCACAATCTATTTTTGCAGCTTTTACCAAGAGAGCGTAAAAAGCATGAATAATTGGAAGCTGTCAAGAATCGATACAAGCATCTTCCTGAGGTTAAGCGCATTGTCAGGTATAACTGATTTGTTTAGATTATCTGGAAGGCTGTGTTTTTATGTACATCTGGATGAAAATCGTTTCTTATTGTAAATTGGAGGATGATAGCTATATTTTGTCCATCTATGAGACTGCTCAGTGCTCAATCTTCTGGTTGTAAACTTTGATTGCACAACAAACATGCAGCAAGCAAGTGTTGGGATTAGAGGATCTAGAATGCTGTCTGTCATTCAGTCAAGTTACACTGCATTTAAGAACATTTCATCCCCATTTTGAGGAATTATCCATTACCCTGATTCATAATCAGGTTCCTATTAGTATATGGAATTCACCACCTTCGAATGAAGTTGGCTCCCTACACAAAGTTACATATTATATGCTTTTCATGTGGTGAAACGTTTTGCCTGAGCATCGGTTCCTTATGTAATGTGAATTTAAAGGCGCAGACATTTGCCTAAGGCAATCTATAAAGCAGCTTCCCTGAGACGTTCCGTGACTGATGCTGAAAGAAACAAGACCGAGAGGAGGAGAGCTCATAGTGCCCTCGGAAGTATGCCACCCGAGTGCCATTGCGCAGAGGAAGAATCATTCAAGAAGTTGAATAAAATTTGTTCTGTTACATTTGACCTGATGTTCTTGATCCTTGTTCATTCTGCTATTGTAATCTATCTACACAGATGAGAAAAATATTTCCACACCTGTCTAAAGACAAGGGGTGATCAAAAGACAATTTTGCTGCAAATATCAAGGCCCAACGACCTTCCCCAGAAAAAGAAATCCTACACAACTTCGTGGCTTTTTAATATTATCTTATGATTTTTTCACAAATTTAAATTATATTTTGTGAATATACGCTTAAAATTCAAGCTTGAACTAGTTGAGTCGAGTTCGAATTTTAGCATTGAATTGTATCCGAGTGAGTTTGGATGGGATGACATAAACTGTGAAATTAAACGAATTAATGAAACTATAATGTTTAGTAATGCAGTGATGTACCATACGATCACGGTCGATGTCATTAGGTCAAGAGATTGTGAATGAGTTCACGAACTAGTTGTAGATAAACATCGTCGTATAAAAATATTTTTATTAAATATTGGGAATATGCTTATAAACTCAAGGCTCGTGAAGTAGATTAATGAGGCAAAGTTTTTCACTTTTTTCTGAAAGAAAATTCCATTTAGACAAATATTTACAGATCATTTTTCACATAAGTCTCTTAACTCCAAAGATGTACGTTTTAATTAATTAATATTAATATTAATATTAATATTTAATACTACATCCCAAAACCCGTATCAAGGGTTTTAGGCCCTGGAAACCCTTCCCTCGGACTAAAATAAATCCTATAATCACTTATTCTTGGACCAAATCTACGATTTGCGCAGAGCAGTTCAGCAAAAGGAAATGGCCATCGCCGCCGCATCAACTGCCGCTAGATCCATATTCCGGTCGTCATCCCTCCGTAAAGCCACCTCTAGACTCGCCTCCCAAACGAAATCTGCTCGCTCGCCGTTCGGCCTCCCTTCCAGGACCCCGCTTAGTCACCGCATCTTTAGGTAATCATCTATATCTACACGTAAAATATTCTGGGTTCAATTGTCTAAAACTGAAATGATTGAGTTTAATTTAGAACTGAAAACGTTCATAATATTATTCTTTCGGTGAATAATTCCGAAAGGTCCCCTGCTGAAATGAGTGCGTGCTTGGAGTCAATGCAACCATACCACACTGCCACGGCCTCGGCCCTGATGACCTCGATGCTTACTGCCTCTCGCTTTGGATACGGTTGGCTTCCAGAAGGTACTTCTAATCGAATTTAATCTTTTTTTTAACTTCTTTATTATTTCGCATTTTGTGTGCTACTAGTTTCGTGCTTAAATAATTCTTTTTTCAGTGCCAAATCAGTCTGAACTTGCCGTACATGCCTATGCTTATCCATGAAATGTTTTAAGTACATTGTTTGATATGTGGTGCATTGTCATGCTATTTTTTTGGTCCTTTATGTATAGTTGGGTGTGTTTGTGATGAATAATGGCTGTTTCATTCTGTATACATGTATGGATTTTCAAATGCTCAAGTTGGTGGATGCAATTTTCAGTGTTTTTTTTATTATATGTGAAGCAATATGATACAATATAGTGATCATTTCTATCTAATTCTTTATCACAAGTTATATGAGCATTGAAAGGTAGCTGTTGGGATGGGGGGTGGGGGATGGAGTAAAGTTGGTGTCAGTTTATCGTCAGTTTATCGTCAGTTCTCATTTACCTGATCCTTTGGTTTGCCTTTTCATCCTGAACAGAGGAAGCGTGGAATAATATTATGTCCTAGTGCCGATAGGCGACAGCTTTTCTTGTACAGTCCTTTCAACTTCCGAGCCAATTTTTTGGGGGTTACAAGTTTACCATTTTACTTAACCTGGAATTCTTGGTTCATTTATTTTCGACTGGTTCATACACTTTAGTGGGTGGGTTTCTTCAAAATATTACTTTATTTTGGATTCGGCGTACTTAGATATTTCTTGACATCTCTGGATTTTATGATTTTTTTCTGGATCTTTCTCCATAAACCACTGTTCGGGAAAGTCCTTTTGGTGCAGCTTTGCTATGCGCAGCTCCTTAAGTTTCACGAATGCCAATAGGTTGCCTGACCAGCATTTTCTCGTTCCTTTATTTAGGTATCTAGCAAGATCTGTAGAGCCATCTTTTGCTGCCCTTGTCCTTCTTTCATGTATCTGGTAAGTTTAATTTTCAGTTGTGTCCATCTTCCACCCAAAACATCATAAAGCCCTTGCATATTTGTGGGATTCAAGCTAGTTTAGTTGTTGCCAGCATTCCCTTCTATATTCTCCTTCTCCTCCCTCCCTCCTCTGTGTAATATTTTCTTCACATTGTTGATGAGATTGAGCTCCTAAAAATGATGATGATTATATATAACATCCACCTTCGATATCTGTTTACCTATGCCTGTTTCTTCGTTTGAATAAAAAAAATTCCTTCTTCATTCTTCCTGTTGTGTAGGCCTTGACAAGACTAGATGAAGACGGAGAAGCAAAGATCATTGCATATGTTATCATTCTTTCAGAACTCTTTAAACAGAAGACAACATTTTTTTCCTTGTTTCGGATATGAATAAAACTTTCCTATTTTATTCCGTGTGCCAAGAGGTGGAATATATCTATTGTTGAATTTCTTTACCAATGTATTTATCTGTTTCTTTTGCTGATGTTCATAGTCTCAAATTCTTTTAACTGCGTCTCTACACTCTTCGAAACAACTGCAGAATTTCCAAACTATGTTTGGGTTAGATGGTTGCTTGCTTGTTGGCTTGGAGTACTTGTGTTTGTGTGTATACCTTCATCGAATTAGGACTCCATGTTTCTGTAGGATCAGTTCCATCAGATAAAACTTTTGAGGGAAGTCAATCAAGGTCGAAACTTACATTTTATCTTTATTCGATCAGCTTGCAATGATGATGTGTGATGAACTTTGGAAGGCAAGGAAATATTTAAACTACGATCTTCTTTCGAACACCAATTGTGGAAAGTGAAGAAGTTTGATTGGCTACGAGAAGGGACAATATATTGTGTCCATGCCTAGAAAACTAATAAATTTCTTGTTGCTCATGATAAAGTTTTGAGTATCATCATTTTCTTTTCCTTTTGGATGTTAAATACATTCGCTCATGAAAGACGAGATCGACTTGCATGAATACTTTATTAAGTGGCCCTTCTTTGGGATTTAATTGCTGTTGGATGTTTGGATCTCTGTTTAAGATGTGATTGCGGTCAAAATTTTGCATTTTTGAAGTATTTTACTGATTTTCCATGTATTAATCAGCTTGCAATGATGATCTATGATCGGTACCATCCTTCAAAGGCTCAAGCAAGGTCTCTTCCAGAAATTGTCTTATCTGAACAAATATTTATGTCCTGGAGAACACATTTGACCCATTTTAAACTGTTGCTGATTCCTCTATTGTGAAATCCAGCCACATGAAAAATATGAAGCAAAATGCATAATAAACGTTACTGCGTGCATATTGTTCGGTTAAAAGTATCAAATGAACTGGAGATATCATGATTGTGTATTTCCTGTCGTTCTTAGTTGCCAATTCTAATAATTCAGAGTGGAAGCCTTACTTTTTATGCTATGCCGGTTATCAAGTTGAGTTTAGATGCTGTTAACATTGTACTTAAACCTGACGTTCCGTCATGTATTAGTAATGCATATCACAATTTTGGCCAATTTGCAATGAAGCATCTAATCAATACCTGTCGAGCGAAAGCAATTGGATCTTTAATGGTCGAGCACTGAAATGTATCCTTTTAATTTTGCCAGGTAGTGACGATGCATAATATGGATGTTATATCAAGCATTACTCTCACAGAGCCGTAATGTGCATGTGCTTCGTGATTTTTTGGCACATGTTTCGATAACTTTGTTAAAAATTTTGTTATAGACGCCACCTTTGGACTCCAGATGTGGTGCTTCCTATTAAATTTCTTCGTAATGAAAGTTATATTGTGTCGATGTTTAATAATTTTTGTTAGTATTGGAGATCTTGATAGTGAAGTACTTCGTCATTTATACGTCTCCTGCCCATGTAATTTCACAAGAAGCAAACAATTTTCTTTTGAACAAAATATAATAATTTGATATATAAATGAAATCAGGTTAAGCCGTAACCCAAGTTTTATATTTTAAAAAGAACAGCAATAAAAGTACAGCCAAGGGATCAAGTGTCTTGAAGTGCGAGAGAGCCTGCTAACCAAACGAACAATGCGGTAACTAATACAAGTGTAGACTGTATAGTAAGTGCGGAATCACGAGCTTCCAAGTATACAACATACAATTGAACGAATTTGAATTTATTGCCTGAATGGATGATTTGGTGTTAGATGTTATAAAGTGTCGTGGTGAGCATGAGAAAGTACGAGCCTAATTCACACACCGGAAACACAAGAAATGAATCATTTCTTGGATTGGATTTCTATGGCAACTGATGCCTGTGTTTGCTGCTGCTCATGTTCCTGTTCCTGTTCCTGTTTCTGTTTTTTTTCTACTGTATCTTCTTCATTCTTTACTTCTGTGTTCTGTCTCCGATATCTAATTATTACAAGGCACAAGATTGCTGCACAAAACCAACCAAACGATATCAATTGTTAATGTACCCACTAGTCTCTCTCGAAGTTTATAGTTAAATCGATATGACTTCATCAGTAATCTTCTTAAGGAATACCAGCAAAAATCCGAGTTCTGATGGCTGTGAGATTCCAAAAAGCAGTCACGAATGATGCTGCCACGATCTTTTTGTGTGTGCAAGCTCCCCATGTTTCCATCGCCCAGGATTTCATATATTCAACTGTTCATTCAACAAATTACTCAGTTTTCTGGCACGAAATGTGACAAGATTAATTAGATTGCACTAGAAAGGATTTACCAACCTTTCTTGGATAATTCAGTTGAGTAAGTGGAATACAGTTTTGGGCAACTGAAGCCAATGAAAAAACCTGAAAGAATCACAAGAACCACAATCAAGGTGTTTGTCATTCATCAAGAAATTCAGACGATTTTCCCGTTAACGAATTTTCAATGAGCTTACTAAGTGCACATAATCTCCATAGGGTAATAAGATGGCCATATTCAGCTCCCACAAGCAAGAAAGGAACAACCTAAATTAGCAGAAAAATGAAGTAATTTAACCCCATTCTCATAATATTTGATTTCACAGAGTTAAAAATGTCAGATACTCACTTTGAGGGTCATGGCTGGTTCTCCTGAGAACACTTCTCTTGTTTTTGAGATTGAATAATTTGCTGCTGGAAGTATTAGTCTGCCAAGTTTCACTATATTTTCTTCTTTCAACTTGAAATCACGCTTCTTATCATTGGCATCCCTTCGAGATCCGCAGCAACAGTTAACAACATAGAAAAAGATACTACGAAAGCATAATTTGGTTCCGAATTTGCTTCTTCAACCATACCTTTTGCGCATGGAATTTGAGAAGAATGACACTCCCAAAAATAGAAGTCCCACTTGAGATAAGAACGAGAAGATGCTACAAGAATTGGGAAGTTTAAGCAATGTTTGTGGGTTAAATTTTTTAGGAAAAGGTGATAATTTGAAATTTGATCTTATTCAAATGTTTTTTTTATTTATGACATTTCTTCAAAAAAAATTTGCAAAATTAAAACATACAAGAAATACAAACACTAAGCAAAGAGCAAAAATGAAGAATGTTAGATTTCAAATTTACGGTTAAACAAATGTCATTTAGTTAAATAATCTCTGTAAAAAAGAAATAAGGAACACGAGAACATAACATACCTAAAGCTCACTCCTTTTGTAAAACAAGAGGACAGGAAACAAAGGAAACCAAAACCGAACCAAAGGCTTGATTTCGAGACATCTTTCCACATAACCAAATCATTTATAAGCTCCTCGATTCGATCAAGATTGTACCCATCACCATCAGTTGTTCCTGATTCATCAATGCACACTCAAATAAGCCAAAAGAATAAACACCTAAAATTGCTCATTATAAAAATAAGATGGCATTATAAAAGGATAGATGATATTCCATACTCGGTGAAGAAGCAGAAGTGACTAAAATCGATTTTTCCTTCTTAGGCCTGCCACCATTCCTCTTCTTTCTTGACTTTGCCATAAGCTCTTCGCCCACGCCAAACTCCCTCTCTTCTCTCATTTCTTGCTCCAATCGTCTCCTCGACTTCCGACTACTCCTTGGAGATGCAGCACAGCCCAATAAAGCATTTATACCATTGCATCTTTTTATAACTCCGCTGGCCGCAACAAAAGCATCATCTGCCTTTTCAAGTCCATCTGAAAGACGTTTTTTTGATCTTTTGGTAGACGAAGGAGAAATCATCAGGAGCTCGCGGAGCGGTAGATTGTAAGGTAGCCTAGGAGAAAGGGTGGAAGCAGGTGACGGAGTAGATAGTTTCGGTGAGTAAGGGACTATTTCCAAAGATAGCTGTGGGATGTCTGCTCTGTAATGACGGAGTTTCGACATCCTTGAAGAGGATTTGGTTCGGGTTCGGGGCTCCGATCGGCGAGAAGGTGGTGTGGATTCCATAGCTCGAGGCAAACTTTTGTGGGTTTCTGAAGTTTCGTGGATTTTCTTGAGATGAGACAAGACAAAACAGTTTTTTTTTTTTTTTTTTTTATCGAAGAACGACAATAGCCGTTGAAGATTGTTGTCGACTTTTGAAGATTTTGAAATATTAACGGCGGGTAACACCATTTTAACGGTAAGGATACAGGAGGCAAGTCCGTTAATTTTTATTGACTTTTAGCAAATTTCTCCTTGATTATTATGCAAACAGTAATATCTTTTTATTCTTAAAAAATGTAATAATATTTTAGTTATCAATTGCATTTAACAATTTGTAATCCCTTAAAGCTCATGGCTATGATAATTGTTGAACTAGTTAGTCATCACTGATAAATTTAGAGTTTGCAACAAAAACGAACGAACACGTTCAAAAAGTTGTTAATCGAACAAATATTGAAAACTACATTATCATATTGGAATGCCTGAAACAGAAAGCTTTGATTCTCTCAAGTCCCTCTTCCAAAGAAGCCAAATCTGCTGCAAAACTTATCCTCAACCAATTCTTGAGTCCCAAAGCAGACCCTGCATTCACCAAACACCTATATATAAACATCATCCTTCATCTACCCAGAGAGAGAGAGAGTGTGTGTGTGACCTGGAACAATAAGAACTGATTCCTCTTGAGCAAGCCTATAGCAGAAATCCATGTCATCTTCTATGCCTTCCAGCATTTCAAGATTTAACTTCACCTGCAAAAACGTGTTCAAGCTTCATTTGAAGCAACAAAGCATACATATAAGTGAAATCCGACATAGAATCGATGTTTCCTGCACTAGCTCTCACCATTGTAGACATGGCTCCTTGTGGTTTATGATGTAAGTCAAGGAAACGAATCTCGATAATCTTTGAATAGCAAGCATCCGCGGCTTCTCTAAGTAGAACCACGATGTTTGATATGAAATCCTTTGGTGTTTTCTCAAGGATTTCAGGAATTGCTCCCTAAATATAATTCATGAGATAAATGCCCTTTAAAGAAACTATACCAAGAGGTTGTTACTACGTGGGGTTAACATTTAAATTTCAGTCAATCTATCGGTATGCTAAATAAAAAGGCACCAAAGAAATTACATATACCTGAATGAGAGTTGTAGAATCCGCCGAGATGTTACGGTAGTTCTTGATGGATTCTGTTATCTGATTACACAAAAAAAAAATCAAGTTTCTATGTACCCATCGCATCTTTAGAAAGTGGTTCTCTGTGTCGCTTAGAAATCCTTAAATTTGTTAAATTGGAGGGGGCAAAGATAGGGGAAAGCTATTAATTACCCCATATTTCCAAAGAATTCCATTCGGATCAGAGAGAGCTATCCAACCAAGCCGCCACCCCGGAACCAGCCATCTTTTCGACATCGTTCCAAGACTGACAACAGGGGTGACTGATCCAAAAACACCCATTGGCACAAATTTTTTGCCTCCGAAAACAAGATCGTAATAAACTTCATCGGAGATCAACATGATCCCAAGCCTTTTCGCGGTCTCCGCAATCTTTTATCCAAAGATTCAACATTTCCAGGAGTTAGCCAACCAAAAAACAAAATTGAACTGCTAAAATATATTAGATGAGAGAGCTAATCAAATTAAACTTTTTGGCAATTCCACTCCATTGAGTCGCTGTGAGCACCAACATTAGAAGTACCAAAACCTTTTACCTTCTGAAGATGTTCCAATGAGAAAACAATTCCACTTGGATTCCCAGGGTTGATGACAACCATGGCAACAGTGTTATCATATGCCAGAGCTTCTACACCATCAAGATCGACCTCCCAGCCTTTCTCCGGAAGCAGATCGAAATGCCGGACCTCAAGATCGATATACGCGGAGTGAGCTTCATAGGATGGATATCCAGGCCTGGGAAGTAAGATGTTGGTACCGGGGCGAGCCAAGACAGTTAATATGAGTTCTATTGCATGAGCTGCACCAGCGGTGATGAAAATGTCTTCTTCGGATCATTCATATGGAAGATCCTTCGATAAAAATCCTGCAACTGCCCTGTCGTTGCATCAACATGCAGCACATATATTATAAACAAGTAGAGATTATAATTTTAAAAATATTGTAACATTATTCCATTCTTCAATGATTTAGGTGTTTTTTAGAATACTTTTTTAAACATTCTAATCTTAGGAACATTTTCAGTAAACATCATGGCCTCAGACTGTGTTCCATGCAAGATATTCAATCAATCTGTGTGAACTTAAGAACCTCCTTGCTTCAGGCAAGCCAGCAGCCGGCGCATAGCCGTTAAATTTAGCCGATCTAAGCGCTCCGTTGCTTCTTCGGCTACAGGCGTAGTTCTGAAACACGAATATGCAGAGGGATCTCCATTCCCGAGATGGATCACCGGCCTTTCGTCATCTTTCTTCAGTTCTTTCTTCATCGTTTCGAGAAGATCTCTAATGGTAAACTTAGCCTCTTTCTGGTTCTTCAAACCCCATTTTCCAAATTTATTCTCCATTTTTCACTGCTTTTATTAGAGATTCTTTTGTTCGAAGTGTATACCAGAGGTGGTGATTTTGCTTGTATTTAACCAGAAAAAAATTCCCGGAGCCAACGGATAGGACTAAATTTTCTTGCCAAAATGGAAATGCTGACGACATTGAATAAAGTCCAGATCGTGCTGGAGATATTACAGATTTTTAACTTTCTGTAAGCCTGTTTTTATTTAATGTTAATATCCTCGTTTCTAGGGATGACAATGGATAGGATATGGGTCGAATTTCATATATTCATCCCCATACCCATTTATTAAATTCATCCTCATACCCATCCATNTTGAAAACTCCGAAAATCGATGGATTGACTGATGAATCTTTAATATAAATAAATATAATTACTATACATCTTGTACGAAAGTTAATAGTATACCACTTCTACGAATAGCGCGTAATGCTGCGTCTTTTCCGAAACCGGGACCTTTTATCATGACTTCTGCTCGTTGCATACCTTGATCAACTAATGTACGAATAACATTTGCTGCTGCCGTTTGAGATACACACACACACACACACACACACACACACACACATATATATATATATATTTAAACGGGTATTCGGGTCGGGTGTGGGTCGGATTATATCAAACCCGCCTCCATACCCGAACCCGAAAATCCCCATACCCGATGACCCAATTATTTAATCGGGTCTAAAAATATCTCCATATCCTCTTCTATTCGGGTCGGGTATCGGATCCTCCAACGAGTTCGGAAGAAATTGCCATCCCTACTCGTTTCAACTCAAGATTTTCCCGAGTCCAACAATGGTTAAAAGAAATCATCCATCAGTTAACTTGTTTCACTATTTTAGTTTTTGATTTTTCATCAATCAATTATACAACTTATTCTTTGAATAGTCAAATTTTGATAACGTGAATGCTCATTAAATAATATATATAAATTATGAAAACAAATAATTTATTTATGTATAGTATATTATTGCAAGCATATCTTTAAACGGTACATAATAATGGTGAAATCATCGAAAGCAAGCCACGTAGTAAATGTGAAACACTTTTTTTTACAATTACTAATAAAAAGTTGTCTTCTACTAAAAAATATTAGTAAAAAGAAATAAAATGAATTACTGATTATGTTTTAATTGTCGAACTACTTTTGGTTACAAGTAATAATTAAAAAAAAATGAAGTGATATTTATAATTGATTTGCTTAAACAATTTGTTATTTGTAACAATATACTTGAAAATAACATAAGAAACTCAACATATAGAATCGAGAAACAAGTTTGAGCAACTGAAAAAAGTTAAACACAATTAATGGAAAAATAAGTTCAAGCAATTCAATCGATAATCGATAAATCATATATTTATTTTATATATTGAAACAGTGATGGTTGTTCAACGTTGCGATATACAAAAAAACGGCAATTCTTACATATTCAAAACCAAGACGATGATCGTTTTCTTTGTCTATTTCATATGCAAAAGTATGATTTTTTACTATAACTAGGAATGTACACGTGCGATGCACGTAGGTGACTAATAATGAAAAATATAATCACGAGAATTACATAATTCGTTTGAATAACATCATGTTTATAAGTATTTATCAATCTAAATATATCAAAACACAATACATAAAAATATATCATGACAATAAATCATATATATTCACTTATTTATATGAAATTTTTTAATCCGCGACATAATACAGCTCTCTTAAATGATAAATCAGTAAAAATATTTTTCATTCAAATATCATTCAAAATGAAAAAAACAATAAAAATAAAATTAACAGAATAGTGAATTTTACCAAAATCAAAACTAAAATTTACTTAAATAGAGTACACATAGACAAACGTCAAATACAATTCTCTTAATTTACTAAATTATCAAAATAATGTTAAAATAAAATCATTAAACTTATTATTAAGGTAAATATCACTTTTACTTTTGCTAACTTTTAACACATTGCGGATTTTATTTAATTTCTATGTTTTTTTTAAAATACATATTATAGATAATTAATTTTATATCAGAATCAATCATTTATAAATTAATATTGATGATTAATAATTTAAGAGAAATACAATTTTAACATAATACCATTCAAATAAATATATATATTGTAAAAAACATATATAAATAAAATAATATGTAATACTCAGTTAAAAAAATTTATATGTAAAATTGTAATATATAACAAATGATAATAAACTAATATAATTCATATTTATTATAAGGATTATATTGATTAAATTTTTTTTTAAAGATTATATTATAAATTTAGTTTAAAATTTAGAAAAAAAAAGAAGAAGAATGTGTATTAGTGTTCAAATATATTTAAGATGGACAATGAATCACAAAAATTGACTAAGAAATGTAAATAAATAATTTTTTTACATAAAATTTAGAAAATAAAGAAGAATGTGAGTTAATGTCCAAATCTATCTAAGATGGACAATGAATTACAAAAAAACTCTTAAAAAGACATATTAATTTAATTTGTTAACTTAAATGAACAAGAGAATGTAAAAAAAATACTTTTTTGGCATAAAATTTAAGAAATAAAGAGGAATGTGTATTAATGTCCAAATTCATTAAAGATGGACAATGAATTACAAAAAAAAAAACCTTAACATAACCCAATAATTTAATTTGCCAACTTAAATGAACAAGGACATATAAGAAAATTCACAATTGAAGTGATATATTTATATGTAAGGAAATTCACAATTGAAGTGATATATTAGAAATATATGATTTTATTAGTTCATATTTACAAATCAACTTGTGAAAAAAATCAGTGTTCTAAAAAGTCTGCTTAAGTTTGAAACTCGGCAAAAACGCCCCGCTTCGGAAAAAGCGGAAAAAGGCGTAATTAAGATGTTTAATTAAGCGTGCTTAAGCACAATTAATCACATCTATTTATTTTTTATTTTTTTATTTTGAATGTATGTCGTTTTATTTTAAAATAATAAATTAAGTTTATAATTTAGATGTTTATTTTTTAATTTTAATTATGATTAAACATGTCTGATAATGATTTGACAAATATTTAACATTTTTAATATGGTCTAGTTGAAAAAACAAATAAAGATTGTAATTTTGATATTTTTATGATTTTATAAATATGAGAATTAGTGCATCAGACTTAAATTTATCATATTGATGTATTATTTTATTTATTTATTGGTTTGAGATAATTACAATTACATTAAAGATAAAAAACGTTTTTTCATGCTTAAGCCTGTGCTAATCTCGCTTAAATTTGAAAAGCTTGGAGCTCGACATCCGCGCTTCACGCTTTTTAGAACATTGGAAAAAATTGACTAAGAAATGTAAATAAATAATTTTTTTACATAAAATTTAGAAAAAAAACGGAAGAATGTGTATTAATCTCCAAATATATCTAAGATGGACAATGAATCACAAACATATAAGATGGACAATAAATCACAAAAAATTGACTAAGAAATGTAAATAAATACTTTTTTTACATAAAATTTAGAAAAGAAAGAAGAATGCATGTTAATGTCCAAATTTATCTAAGATGGATAATGAATCACAAAAAAACTCTTAAAAAGACATATTAATTTAATTTGCTAACTTAAATGAACAAGGAAATGTAAATAAATAATTTTTTGGGAATAAAATTAGGAAAGAAAGAAGAATGTGTAATAATGTCCAAATTCATTTAAGATGGACAATGAATTATAAAAAAAAAACCCTTAAGATAACCTAATAATTTAATTGACCAATTTAAATGAACAAGAACATATAAAAAAATTTACAATTGAAAGTGATATATTTATATGTACTTTAGATTTCCAATACAAATATATCAATACTAATTACTAATAAAAACGAATATGCAGAGGGAACTCCATGCCCGAGATGGATCATCGGCCTTTCGTCATTTTTCTTCAGTTCTCTCTTCATCGTTTCGAGAAGATCTCTAATGGTAAACTTAGCCTCTTTCTGGTTCTTCAAACCCCATTTTGCACATTTATTCTCCATTTTTCACTGCTTTTATTAACAGTTTTTTTTGTTCGAAGTATACCAGAGGTGGTGATTTTACTTGTATTTATATCGTAAAATGAGTGATTATCAGTTAATGAGGTATCACTTTACAATAAACAAATTCCCGGAGCCAATGGATAGGATTAACCTCTTTTCAACGCAAGATTTTCCTGAGTCCAAGAACTGGAAAAAGTATTTTTTTGGGATAAAAGAAATTATCACAATCATCCTATCATTTAAAATTTTTATCTTATTCTTTAAATAAGTAAAATTTTGATTTAAAAAAGAAAATAATTTGATTTTTTTATACTTTTCAGTATTTTATAGATCGAAATTTGATGTATATTACTGACGGCTCTGGAAATTGCAAAAATAATATCCATCAACACCTCGTAAAACTCATTATGATTATTAAATGCAAAATGCTTGTAGATTATTTATTTGCAACACTCATGAATTTTTTGTGCTAACAAAATTCACACGAAGAAAGTTGAAAACAACAAAAAAATTTTAACAATTATAGCATCGTTCTTGGCACGAAGACATACAGAGCAAACAGCGAGCACTGTTTGAAACATTATTTCCTAGAGTTCAATAGATATTGGAAATGAAGAAAAACCTTATTTTCTTTGCTTTAGTTATCTTCCATACTTGTTGAACCGCGGAATCCAACGGCTAGTTGCATCCACAAATTACATAACATACTATCCAAGAAACAACTTTCATTGTTTCTTAGCATGCCTCTGGTGGAAAGCTTTTATTCTTCGAAAACCATCGTCAAGATATGATGGCTCGACGGCAAATGTTATTCGGACCCAATTCTTGAGTCCTACTGCAACCCCTGCGATTGCAAATGAAATTTCTCTCTTTATCAAGCTAGCTAGTAAATAAACTAATCGATTTTTTGCTCGATCAGTGATAAGTGTACGTTGAGTAATGAGAAAAAATTACAACAATGAGATAAAGAGGTATCCAACTAAAACTCGTAGATATCACAGCATAATATGCGTGCTAGCATTTTGCAGAGATCATTACCAAGAAAGATAATTATAGATCGGTAGATTTGCGACACATACAGCAGCAACGGCACTCGAAGTACTCTAGTAGTCTATGATTTTTTATATTTACCTGGCAGAACTATCACTGATTCTTCTTCAGCCAGCATGCGGCAGAACTCCAAATCATCATTAATTCCTTCCAGAAGGGGTAGATTAAGTTTGACCTGGCATGCAATAACTCATTACAGATAATACTATGGACCGATTCTTAATTATTTAGGAAAAAAGAATAAAGCTGTTCTCGCTTACCATCACGAACATGGATCCTTCAGGCTTGCTTGGGCATGTTAAGCAAGGAATTTCCTTGATTCGATCATACACTACATTTGCACATTCTCTAAGTACATCAATGATTTTCTCAAAGAAATCAGAAGGGGTATTTTCAAGAATTTGTGAGAGTGCCCCCTGTTCAAGCAAAAATGAAGTGTTACTAATTGATTAAAAGACGATCTCTGATTCACAGTTTGGTTGGACAGTTGGTACTCCTACTCTCTAGCAGTATGATCACTGGTCAACAACCTTGGTCTTATTTATGTAACCCAGGGGGTATCTTCTTTGAGGTGAAGTCAAGCTGTTGCCCACAAGAATTTTTTTAAAATTATATGATTTTACCCATAATTTTCTTTTATTTTGTAACAAAATTTTATAAAAACAAAAATTTTATATTGTCCACCGGATATATTTTGCCCTCCTGATTTTGAAATTCTGGTTATTCCACTTGTTTGTAACATTTTGTGTCAGTCAATGCATCCATCAAAATTTCTTGAGGGCGAAAGTTAAAAAGGATAATGAAAGACAAAATAGATAGAGTAAGAAGTTACGAGATACACGAATAATATCAACTGTCGAGGAAAGAACCTGACTAAATGTTGCTGGGTCAGAGGAAATATTCAAGAAACCTTTGATGCTATCAACAATCTGCAGACACAAAAAACTTTTCATTATTTTCAGAAATCAGTTAAGATGGTTCACAAGGAGAAAATTACTTTTCGATGTGCTTAAATTATTTTAACAAACAAGTAAAATATATACATCAAGAGCACTGCTATCAAGTTGCACATCAATCATAGTAAGAAGCTTGAGAACTAACTGTTCATTTCAATACACAAAGCATAAGATTCTTTCATCCTTCAATGACTACGAGTGTGATCTTTACTTTCGGTTTGGCTTAGACTCCAGTCCAAGATGATATCAAAATGGACTCTTGCTTTCGGTGGCTATATAAACCGAAGATCAAAGGCCGAGTACATTACTGATTGTGACGCAACACAATGTCAGTGGTCCAATTTTCAATGCACACTGTGCCTATCAAGTATCAAAAAGGGAAAATGCTAAGCTGCAATGGTTGATCTCTCTGGGGAGCCATTGGATACCCTAGGTCCCACATGGTTTTGTGTTAGTCCCACGCCATGATGTGGGGTCCAGTTCCAATGGCTTATGCTCCACCAGGTGGAGTATAGTCAATCCCTGATTCTGGCAATCAGAATACCAACACTTGCGTGAGAATTTTTTCTGGATGGCATGAAAGCAGTAGTTCCAGTATATAAATAAGTATGGGCAGTAAGTCAAAGTATACCTACTCCCAAAGAAGCCAATTATTTTACTCCCTCACGATAACGAGAAATGATATTGTTACAAACCACAAAAGACCCTGCTAAACGATGTTTAATTTCAAAATCACTTTACATCGGTAAGATAACTACAGATTTATCAAAAAAACTACTTTGTTCACAGAAAATTTGAAGGTTGCAATTCCAACGTTAATTTTTAAAATTATCACGTACTCAAAATGAAGAATTTGCAGAAAACAACTGATAAGGAAGGAAATATAGAATTTGAGAGATGAAAAAAGTACCCCTTGTTTCATAAGAATGCCATCTGGATCATTAGTAACAAGCCAACCAAGTCTCCACCCAGGAACAATCCATCTCTTTGATATTGACCCTACTGTAATAACTGGAACAATGGACGCGAAGACCCCCATGGGTACAAATGGGCTACTTCCAAATGTAAGGTGGTCGTATACTTCATCAGAAATTACTAAAATTCCAAGCCTTTTAGCAGTCTCTGCAATCTAGGAAATCACGTGGACAGTTCGAATAGCGAGACCATCAGCCATGCATTCATTATAATATTTTTCGATGCCATAACCATAAAGAAATTGCGCACCTTCTTCAAGTGTTCATACTTGAAAACATTACCACAGGGATTTCCAGGGTTAATAATCACCATGGCAACTGTATTTTCATCTGACAGACCCTCAACAGCATCCAAATCAACTTCCCAGCCTTTTTCTGAAACAAGATCAAAGTGTCTGACCTCGAGATGAGAAAAACCTGCCCTAGCTTCATAATAAGGAAAGCCTGGTCTTGGAAGTAAAATGTTGGATTTCGGACGTGAAAGGACAGTGACAACGGCTTCTAATGCTTGTGTGCATCCAATAGTCAAGAAAACATCGTCAGGGGACAACTTGTGTGGAAGATCTTTAGAAAGGTAATTTGCTACTGCACTGTAAAGAGAAAAAGAATAATGTATCCAATAATATCAGGAATGTGGAAACTTAGTATATTCACTTAATTCTCCTACTTGGGAGCCTTATCAATTGGTCACAACTATCAAGTAATCAAGACAAAATCACAAGGACCAAATCTATGAAATATTAAAAAAAATTACATAGAATAGGACCATAATCCATAACCAAGTCAAACATAGACTACCTGTCACCCAAATTTCGAACTCAGGGAAAAGTAACTGAAGTTAAAACCTCAAACAAGGGAGGCTAAAAAAACTAAAGGGCTCCGCCTAGCTAGTTGTCAAAAATAGAAGGAACTTTTCTGTTATCATAATTGTCTGTTATCATATTCTTCTCCTGGGAAGTATTGCATTTTGCAGCCGACAAGTGATCACAGAAAAAATAAACAGTTAAAGCTACATGTCGAGCTCTTGAATTCACACAATGAAAAGGGAACAATCAGCTCTAAATAGCAAATATGAATTAGAAGGATTTTTCCACATCTTAACTTGCTGCTAAAAAGTATTATCAGCTTACAGCTCATTTGGCAAGGTCACAAATCCGGGACGAAATCTCGGCTTTGAGCCCAAAAACATAATAATTATCCTTAAATTCAAAACATATTATTAGAGTCTTTTTATAAAAACAAACAAGCATATTAATAAAGCAAATATTATAAAATAATTATATACTAATTCATTATGAAATTATCAACTTTATGAAAGTATTATTATTAATATACATGAAATGAAGAAAATATAAATTTGAAAAAATAAATAAAAAAATGTAAAAATGAAAATGGAATTTTCCATTAATCTTATCCTAAAGAAAGATAAATAGTGCTTAATGATAAATTTATTTCACTATATTGGAAAATAACTTTTATTTGAATTGCTTGATTATGAAAGAATTTCGAGAATTGACACTATTAGAGTTTCGTGGAAAGAAAATATCTTGGAACCACGAAATAAGAGATATAGTTAGCAAGGTTATTTTTAAAAAAATTTCCAGAAATTATAATATTACACAATTTATTTATGTTATGTAAATCCAAAAATTTCGATTTCGTAAAATTTTTAAAGTGGTTTTGTACTCAAAATCTAAATATCTTGTTCGGCCAACTCGATTAACAGTACTTCTACTTTTCTTCAAATAGACTGAGTGGTATGGTGTTAAATGCTTGAATAACTAAAATGGAGGGAACAATCTCAAAGCCAAAATGGAATGAACTTAGCACGGGCAAGTTAATGTTTAAACGTCCATCACATGTCAAAAGTCTGTTTAAAAAAAAATATATCTTCTCCTCCTAATTTGTGGTGAATAATTGAGATGATGATAAGGGTAAATGAAGGATATTCAGGATTTTAATTACATCGTATTGAATAAATGATAGCCTTTCCACATGGGCAAGAAAAATAAAAAATTCCAAAAAATAGGGGATTTAACCAATTCAAACCCAAACAAGATAGATTGTTAGATGTGTATTTAGGTAATGCATGTGCGAAAAACTTGGAGAAAATCAAGAATTCGGTCAATAGAAGTACACCTGCGCGCAGCAGGAATTCCCACGGTGGAGGAATAGCCGTCGAACTTGGCGGAGCGGATGGCGGAGCAAAGGGCATCGACGGCCGAAGTGGCGGTGCGGAATGAAGGAAAGGGTGATGGATCGCCATGGCCGAGTGGAATGACGGGCCTGGAATCATTTCCGTTGAGATTACCCATAAGCATATTGAGCACGCCTCTCACGGTTATTGCCGACGCCTTTGTCAGCTCCTCGTTAGCTCTGAACCGCCATTGATTTCTCGATAATCCACCGTTCTCCATCGTAAAAGCAACAACGTCAAGCGGCGCACAAGTGGGTGTGTGTAAAATCACTATTATATAGAAGATATATGGTTGTCAGCTTCTAAAAGAAATAAAATTTTAAGTATATAATTATATTAAGTATTAAATAATTTGTATTATTTATGAAATAAGAAAGAATGAGAAGATCGAAGATAGAAAATTACTGGGAATAAAAGTAATAGGTTTCATTAATATAAAAAAAAATAGCTAATATAAATATTTAACTTAACTTTAATAAACTATATAGATAACAAAATAAGATATAATCAATTTGTCAAAATTCTCGATCAATATCCTAAATAATTACTCATATATTTTTTTGTGAATAATGCTAAAGTTACAACCAATATATCGTTACAGCGATATTTACAACCATTATATCGCGAGATTTTACTGTTATATCGCGAGATTTTGTATTATATATATATAATGAAATTTTGACAAATTAAATTTTTACATTGAATTTTTTGTGATGTACAAATATGGATGTACATGTAGCATCACTCTTTTTCTGTGTAGTTATTCGTACCAAATATCGTCTTTTATTTTAAAATTGAACGTGAACAAGTTGATTGGTGTATTTTAAAAATGGCATGGATCACATGTACATTATTCTTTTTTTATTATAATAATTATAATATGAGTGTCTATATTTATTATATATATAATATAAATTATTTGAAAATACAGTCATTTTCAGTCCCCTAAAAATTTTGATCTCTTGTAATAATTAAGTTTTTATGAGTGTCATTAGTCCAAACTCCAAAATTTGCTCCATGTATTTGAATAAAACTACTATTTACTATTATGGTTTTTGATATGTATTTTTTTCAAATTCAAATTTTATTCTTTTACACATTCAATATGCTTTAAAAAAAATTAATAAAAAGAAACTAACAAATTGGTTTTTAATAAACGAGGACGGAAGTCCGTGAGGTAACACATGACGTCACAATTATTTTAATCATAGTATCATCGATTTGTTATTATTATATAATGTAATAAATAAAATATGAATGTTGGAAGAGAAACACCTCAAAAATAAGTCGTGCCGTATCCAACCAGTGCCTTACAGATTGATATCGTGGCCTCCAAGACAATTATACAAAGGAATGTTTTTATATTTATTATTTTAAAAATTATTTTTGAGTAGTGGGAAATTTAAAGTGAAAAAGTGCTTGAAAATAAAAGTTTAATGTTAATATATTGAGTTTTCGGGAAAAAAATTTTTTAATCTTGATTTTTAGTTAGATAATATTCATATCTTTAAAATTAGTTAAAATTTGATATTCACGATATTAACAATGTGTTTATATAATTATTGTTACGTTATGAATATTGTATCAAAATTAATTTATATTTTATAACATGCTTGAAAACATATATAAGATTAACAAAAATAAAAATATAAAAAAAATGACAAAATTTATATAAATACACAAAATATATAAAGAAAATTCTGGAAATGTGAATTATATAAAAATACAAAATATTATTTAAAATAAATGTAATATGATAAATATTTTAATGATATAAATGTCAAATTGTAATTTTAAATCCTAAAATATGCAAAACAAGAAAAAATATTATATTCTAGCTTGTAACATTTCTTCAATTGATTTACTTTCTTTTTCTCTCACGTGGTATGAATCTAGGTGCTGAAACCTTTGGTATTAGGCAGTAACAAATTTGAATTGGTTTGGACAGTGACCAAGATTGAGAGAGGAAACTGATTTATTCAGAGAATGTGCCACTCGTTTTCTAAGCCCTTATGTAGTAGGAAGAAATTTGAATTGGTTTAGACAGTGACAAAGATTGCAAGAGGAAAGTAATTTATTTAATGCACGTATGGTGGGCGATAAATTTTAGAAACGATTTTAAATTAAATAAATATTAAAAAATTGCCAAAAACTCCCAAAAAGTAATAAAAAAATCAGAAAAAACATAGAAAACTTATATAAAAAAATCTTAATATATGTGTCTTAGGCCCAAATTGTGTCAACTCAAATAATTTGAAGGCCCATGAGATTAAAGTCCATCAAGTCAAAATAATTGAGCGGTTGAGGGGTTGGCCCACGAATGTTCGAGGAAGTTGAGAAAGATGAGCCACGACCCATGTCCAGTGATCATGGAAGATGGAAAAATTGCTCTGGAGAATTAAACAAAAAGAAAACAGAAACATCAGAAACAGACACAACAAACACATCCAACAAAAGCAACAGCAAAGTTTTTAAAATTTCTCTCAATATTTTATCTATATTTTTCTCTAATTTGTAGTATTTTAGTTTCTTCAGATTTTGCATATTCCTTCAACTTTCTTGTGATAATGTCGTTTAAATTCATAACAACGTAATTAGATTTGATGTTGTTAATGGATTCCTCCTGTAATTTCATTATATTCTTTATTTTATTTTTGCGTTTTTGAACAATTTCGAAAGAGTTAGAACTTACGATCGAATCGAGACCTACAACGTTAGGTTAAAGGAGTCAGATCATTTCACAACTTTGGCACGATCACGTGCCTGGCACGCCCCGTAATTTTCGTGATAAACAATGTGTATTTTCGTTTTTCTAATTGAGTGGGTCTCATGTGAGACCGTCTCACGGATCTTAATCTGTGAGACGGGTCAACTCTACCCATATTCAATATAAAAAGTAATACTCTTAGCATCAAAAATAATACTTTTTCATGGATGACCCAAATAAGATATCCGTCTCACAAATACGACCCGTGAGACCGTCTCACACAAGTTTTTGCCTTTCTAATTATGTGTTTTTTAATTACCACGGGCTTTCAAAAAAGATTTGATGGAAGATATTTGAAGTTTACATAAAGATATATAGTAAAATTCATCCACTTTTTAATCATGTGTATTTTATTAATTATACGTATTTTATAATGATCTGTAGTTTTTAATTATGTGTAACTGTCTTTTATTTAATTATATGTATTTTTATTTATTTTAATTAATTTGTATTTAAATGCAATAAAAAATTCATATTCCAACATACAAGATCATTTCACCACTGCAGTACCATGAGATAAAGTTATCAACACTAACAATATCAAAAAATGATCAAAGTTATCAACTTCATCACCCTTTTAACATGCTCTTATGGTATTTGATGGCAACTTGGCTAAAAAGAAATTAGGAGAAAGAGTNTGGTATAGCGGTCGGGAGAAAATAATATGTGTAAAGTGAATTGCATAAATATATCCACAATCGATGAATTGATGTGATCCGTTGATAATTATGTTTTTTGTATTGGTATAGCGGTCGGGAGAAAATAATATGTGTAAAGTGAATTGCATAAATATATCCACATCTTATCGAGGATTCGGAGCCCATAATGGATGGTGTAGAATTTTAGTCAATATAAGATTTTATTATATAAAGATAATTAGATTCAAAATTCTGAAATATCTGTAAAATACAATTAAAAGTTTGGTAGATTTTTACCATGTCACCATATTTTTAAATGATTAAATTATAAATTCACATAATGTGATTACATGGTTATTTTTCATAACTTGTTCGTATCATTGCTGACATATTATACGCTACAGTTAGCACGAAATTTAGGTACCGTTTGGTTCGATATATTATTTATCCATATTTTTGTCTAATCTAATGGTGCACCATATTATTTATCAATTAGACAATCATTTATCTTACATCAATCAAATCATCACTCATTTATCTCATATCAATTAAATCATTGAATTGAAATTACAATATTATCTTTAATAAATAATATTGTAAATATTTTAAAAAAGACAAAACGATAGTATCACATTATCTCACATCAAATCTAACATTATATTACCTATCATTTTTATATATTTTATTATTAAAAATTATCACTTATTTACGTACTATTTATCTAATAACACGTACCAAATGGTACCTTATCAGTATAAAAGTAGATTACAAATTAATACTATTTCAACAATATATTGTTAGACAACTGACCAGTATAAAAGCTGCCCACGTATCCAGACAAGCTGACCATAAGGTACATTAAACAAAATACTAAAAAGCTAGTTTTTAATATTAATTTTTATGATAACTGTAATGTCCGAGATTATATCACTGTACTTAATCCTGAATGAATTGACAGAATTGTGATTAATGAAGATATCGGTAATTAAAGTGCATTAGAATGAATTTGATTAGTAATGCATATACATGAGTGGACAGGCAGAGAAGTGCGCGCATATGCGCCGAGGAGTGTCGCGCATATGCGCGGAGCAGCAGCCGCGAGACAGAATATCTCGCGCATATGCGCGAGACAGGACGCGCATATGCGCGAGAGGGAAAATGCCAGAAGTGCCGAGTCCAGAGAATGTTGCGCACATGCGCGGATGAGGGACGCGCATATGCGCGAGCTGGTAGATTGCCAAAGTTCCGAGACTGAGATTTAAACGCACACGCGCGGCTCAGTGGCGCGCATATGTGCGAGCATTGGAGTAGCATTTTTGCGAGAACAGAGATTCTCGCGCATATGCGCGAAGTAAGGGCGCGCATATGCGCGAGTTGCTGAGAAGTTAGGCGCCGAGACAGAATGTCTCGCGCATATGCGCCGGAGTGGGACGCGCATATGCGCGAGACGTGTTGCACCATGATGAAGCCATTTGGTCTCCACATGCAATATATATATAGCAAAGTTCATTTCCTCTTCAGAATTCCGAGAAAAGGGTCGTGGGAGGTTAAGAAATAATCCTTACGCCTTTTTGATATTTAGATTTGTGATTGGGGAAGATCCGGCCGTCCGAATTACAATCCGAATTCAGTACTGTGTTCCTATCAACGCAGACTACAACTGGACGTAAGTTTTGTTACGTTTAGACATGAATTGAAATTATGATATTGTCAGAATCGGATATGATTCATATATGCTGTTCTTGACATAGTAGACATCGTATCATCGAAACCGGATTGAAGAACGAGTATTGTATAGAATTATTATGATTTTCGGAAGGAATTGACTGAGATTTGATATCAGAATTGTATCATTACTGATTATGAATTGAGATTTGATTATTGTTATGTGTTCTGGATTTACTGATCAGTATATAATGGAAGTCAGATCGAAGAACAGACTGTGTATGCAATTGATATGATTTTCAGAACTGTTATGATAGAGATTGTACTGAATTGAGAGTATGATCTATTATTGTTGAGAGTATGAATTATACCGATATTGATTATGAGTTCTGGTAGTATATCTGTGATGTTGACATTGACGGGATTACTGAGATTGTATTTTTATGCCGTCGCAATATCAGTAAATTGATATTGATCAGATTCAGTATTTATTGAGATTGTACCGTATGTCGTTGACATTGATCAGATTATGTTTTGATTTGAGTATTGATCAGAACAGATTTGGAATTGAGTTATATATTGATATTGTGCATGTTCGATATTGTCATTGCCAGATTGGGTATGGACAAAGTTGAATTCGAGACTTCGTCTTCGTCGGACCGAGAAGAAAAAGGTATAAATTAATGTTGAGATGGGATTGCACAACTCGAGTGAGGTTTGACTCGAGTTTCCCTAAATCACATACTTTATTTTATTGCATTGATATTTGCAATTAATGAATGAATTGATATGCTTGTTCTATTGATATATAGATAGCAGGTATTAAATGATTGGTCTTGTGATAGAAGTGCCTGATAGTGATAGAATCGTCACGGGCACATTACACCTTGTCACAGGATAGGAATATGGCAGAAGTGCCATAGTCTTTGACAGATAGGTCAGGACATCGGACGTTTGGTCATATCGAAGTGGATGGAATTGGAGTTGCTTCTATTACTGATGTTCGATATGAAAAGGGTCAAAGTCTGTGAATAAGAACGTACCACCACCCCGATCGAGAGTGTAGGTGGGTGTATGTTCTGATTCTGATCGGGATCCCTAGATTAGGACTGAGTCGAGTCTGAGTCTGAGAATCACGGAGAGTGATTCATTGCTTGATATTGAATTATGTTCCTGATTATGGTACATATTTAGAATATGATTTATTATTGATATTGATTCATGTTTCTGATTTTGATACATGTTATGAATGCCTATGATATGCTTTGATATTGTTTATATGATTGCATGTATACATGATTTATACTGAGAATGTAATTCTCACCGGAGTTATCCGGCTGTTGTCTTGTTTGTATGTGTGCATGACAACAGGTGGGACAGGATCAGGGTCAAGAAGAGAACGAGACAGGACTAGTTAGCTTGGAGGCTCCGGACTTGGCTTAGAGATAGGGTTGGACACTGCATATTAGATGTTTAAACCTAAGTTGAATAAATGTATGTGGTACAGGACTTGTACTTTTATATACTGAGATGTATATATGTTTTATTTCATTACGTTTCCGCTTTGTATTTAAAAAATAAAAAATTTAGACCCTGTTTATGATAATTGATTAAATTGTCCCAATGATGATTAAGAATATGATTAGCGTCCGGGTCCCCACAGTAACGATGTTTATATTAACTACTTTTTAGTGAAATATTCTTCTGTATTTAGGCTCACTTAAAATATAAACGAACCGAGTCAGTTCGCGAATTTTTCGATACAATTTGAAAAATATTTTATTTGTATTCAAATTTATCGAATTCGAACCAAATACAAACATGTTCGAACTTTTTATTAAGCCAAACTCGATCCTAAATTATAGAAAGTATAAAAGGGGAGAGGAATTGATATAAAGTATTAACATGAAAGATCGATAAATAAATAATTTAGAAACAAGTAAGTAAATCTTGGTAATCCCAGATTTTATGATGTATATGAAATAAATATTTGGTTTATTCATTTTTATTTTTGTTGAAATTATGTATTCCAATGCTAATACAACGAATCAAGTCAAAGAATTCAATTTGAAATTAATTAAATTAATTTATGAGATCGTCTCATATAAGTTTTTGTGATAAATTGAAAAGAAAGTTTCTCATTTCTTCCAGACTCAGATTAATATTACTTTGGAGTATTCTATGCTTTGGGTTCACATCTTTGTAAATTGGACTAGTTTGTGCAGATTGTGACAACATAGTAAAAAGCCCATAGAAGGATTTGATTTATATATGTGGTTAGATTCTCTCAACCTCATATGATTGATTCTATTCTGACGTTTCTTCGACTTCTTATCACNATAAAAACAAAAACCAAAAATAATCAAACTCCGCCATATAACACACAGTGTTGACTGGTGAGAAGAACACCGGAGCCGCCCCACTAAGCGCGTTTGGTGTGATCATAAATAAACTACTGTCTGTCCGCTTATGCACGTGACACGTGGCTAGGTATTGAGCCACTTCCAAGAAACAGCGGCGGGTCAAGCGGCGTGCCGGCCCACGGCGGCGCTTATATTTGTGATATTTCACGAGTCAAGCTGGTTAAAAGAGGTATTTTAGATAATAATTAATTTTTTAAAAAATTATAATATAATACATTTGAGAAAGTTATTTTTTTTCAAAAAATAATTGATTAGATTTATTTTTCGAAATATCCTGATTATTAAAAAATAAATTATTATCTTTTCATTTTTTAAATATTGTTTAAAAAATAAGGTGCATGCCCGAGTTTTGCAAAAATAAAGTAAAACACCTTTTTGAATAGCAAGCGTTGTAGAAATATTTAAATATGTGCTTGTTTAGTTTTTGAAAAATAAAAAAAAATATGTATGTATATCAATCCACTTATTTTTATTTTTTTAAAATTAAACTAACGTATGTTTAAATAAGTAAAAGAATTTGTTTAAAAAATTTAAATGATCACAAATTCAAGAATTGTAAGTACAAAAATTCAAGAATTTTAAATATGAAAATTCAAGAATTTGCATACTGCAACTATCGTTATTAATTTTTTTTATTAATCATATTTCAAGTAAACAAAAATATAAAATAAATAAATTGATACACATACTCGTTTCTTTATTTTTTTTGAAAAATCAAACAACAGATATTTAAATGAATAAATACGTTTTTGTTGAAATATATATAAAAAGTACAAGTTTTTTAAAGATAAATTGTCTAATATTTTACAAATAAATAATTTTTTGAAAAAAAATATGGTTGACAAGTTCATCATTTTAAAGTAATATATTTTTGGAATTATTGAACTTGGAACTAAACTCTCATTTTAGGCAAAAACTTGTACGAGGCGATTTCACGGATCGTATTTTGAGACGGATCTCTTATTTGAGTCATCCATAAAAATGTATTATTTTTTATGCTAAGAGTGTTACTTTTTATTGTGAATCTCGGTAGGATTGACCCGTCTTACAAATAAAATTTAATGAGAACGTCTCACTAAAGACATACTCCTAATTTTATATAATCCGCCATTCACGATGAGGTTCTGCTTTATTTTTGCAAAGCTCCACCATACACTTTTTTTTTTTACAAAAAATAAAATTTTTAAAAATACACAAATTTATATATACATATTTGTTTTTGTGATTATTTATTTATCAATGAGATTTCAACCATTTAGATATTATTTTAAACTAAATAAAATATTCTATTTTTTAAAAAAAAAAAATTCACTTTCCGATTTTTTGTTGTATTTGGATTAATAGATTTTGAGTTTATGATAACAAAATTATTACTTTGTTCCGATGAATTCATTTGAGAATGAATTTCAAATTAAAAATATTTATTTTTTATTGCAAATTTCAAATCAAATCAAATCAATTATGAAGATATTTCATCTCCCTCTTGCAAATACCCTCTTAAATTTAAATATTTCAGTTCAAACACAACGTGAAATTCGAGTAATTAAAATCTATACTCTTGAAACTTGAGAAGCTCCACGTCTATAAGGCCAATAAAATGTATTTCAGTTTTAATTTTTATATCTAATATCTTATAATCTCAATATCAGTCTAACTCTCTTTAGCATATGCTAAGAGTAGATTTCCAGATTTTCATCCATGTATACCATAAAAAATATTACAAAATAAAAATTTGTATTTTCTATTTTCCCATCACGCGCTTCGATTCGGATTTATTTATAACTCGCTTTCTGCGTAGTTTTATTTTCAATTAATTTTAAAAATAATCTCGAGAGGAAATTATTTTCTAAAACCGAAAAAACAATACACATATTCCCAAAAAAAAAAAAGAATAGCGTACTACGTGTATAGCCTATGGGTGAAGTGCATGGACAGCAGGAAACAAAGTGTACACTCCACAACTTCCGCCGACGCATAGTTGTTGAGGCCCACGGAAAGCGGCAGCAGAATCGCGACCCTTTCTTCCACCGCGGACCCCGCCGTCCTTTCCCTAACCCCACGCGCTTGGTCTTGTCAGGAATTTATCCACTTTTTCCAATCTTTTCGAACATTTTCTACATTTGTTTTTTTTAAATATATAATATTTTAATGTGTGATACAGAAATATATAAATATATACATATATATATATTCACCTACTTCTAATAGATGTCACACGTGCCAACAATAACGATTGATTTTCAAAAGGAAACTCGTTCACATTTTTGTTTGTAAACACATGGTTCCTCGACTCAATTGATACATTTTTTAAAAAATCTAATTTCAATTTATTTATTTTTTGGAGATGATAGGTTATAATTGTAATTTTATATATATTTAAAAATTTTATTCATATGTCAATGTTTTTTTCTCTCGAAAATTTTGCCTGTGAAAGAAGATTTGAACGATTCAACAATTTAATGCTGCACATAGATTGATTGAAAAAACATAATTTTGAAATTATTTTTTAAAAAAAAGAGAGATAAATAGGAATGGGTAGCAAGGGCTAAAAGTAACACGTGGTGCCGTCAACCTTACACACGCATGTACCCCGTCAACACGTAATTCAAATGGCTGTGCTGGCTCGACACCCACNTATATAATAAACAGTATTTAAAATTTTTGAAGCTAATAGTAATTCAAGATTAGATAGATATAGCACAAATAAAAAATCGAACGATCAATAGTGGTTTTGTTTGAGATGAACGATCGAATCGACCGACGGACAAATAATATTTTTTGTTACGGTAATATACTTGCTGTAAAAATAATACGTCTGCCCATCTTTAATTGAAGAGCCAAAATAAGAGTACTAATAATGGTTCGACATTCACATGGGATGAACTGTAAAAATATTACATCAAAACCTAGAAATTACGGAAATTTTTCTTTCTATTTTCTTCCAAATAACATAAAATTAATGGCCCTTCGAAAATGTAACAGCTTAGAGTAAATTGCAGTCATTTCTCAAAGCTGAAAAAAAAATAGGAAAAGGCCATATGGAAATCATTTATCTACAAATCAGAGGTGAGAGTAGTTATCTCGCTCATTCGGATTCAATCAAGCATCCAGGGGAGGTGGAAGGTTAAGATCGAGATCCAGACCCCTCTTTCCGTCAGATCTGTCAAAATGATTCTCATCCACGACAGATGAAGAATCGGAGTCGCTGTGAGCCGCGGAGTTCCTAAACCCAACAGCCGTCGGGTTCAGGCGGTACGCCGCCGGCATGACCAGAGGCTCGTATATCAAAACCGGCTGCCCGTTCGGCAGCACCGCCATCGAGGGTTGCCTCCGTAAAAACTGATACCCGTCCATCGGTGCCGCGTCAGCCGAGCCGAAGCCGGAGTCCTCGGCGGCGCCTAGGCGGCGCGTGAGATCCAGCTCGACAGGGGCACGCTGGCTGAGGTCCCCGCTGGACGATTCGACCGTGCTGCTGTGGCTGGGGCTGCGGATCTCGGACGAGAGGGGGAAGTTGGTCTTGGCCTTCGGACCCCGGAAGTCGCGTGCCGCGGTGTCGTACGCACGCGCCGCATCTTCGGCGGTGTCGAAGGTGCCCAACCAGACTCGGGTCTTCTTTCCCGGGTCTCGGATTTCGGCGGCGTAACGGCCCCACGGCCTCTTCCTGACCCCTCTGAAGTGCACCTCCTTGACCTTGGCGTTCCCGTTTACTCCGGCATTAGCCTTCTCCTTGATCGCCGTCATTATGATCCCTGGATCGTATAAAATAAAATATATCTTGTGCTGTGAGAAGTTTGTGAAGATATGGTGCGACGGAAGCTTTGTTTATATAAAGAGGCGGGTGGGCGCAGTCAACAAGGGATTTGACTCAAGCACGGGATGTAGATAATAATTAATTATGCGCTACTAAATCTGCGGTTACAAAATCGCTATTACATGCATAATTTCTCCTTTTTTTAAAAAAATTGTAATAGGAATTCGGCAATGCTTTCTAGCTAGGGCTAAAAAGTAATCAAATATCTTCTATTATATTCAATTTGAGTATTTCATGTCCAAAAAAATTATTAAATTTTGTATTATTTACTAATTAATTGACAGTCAATTTATTGCAGTTTTACTTAATTTTACAAAAATACTCTTGAATCCTCAACAAATATCTACTAATATTTCAAGATAAAATTTTACATAATAAAAATGTATCATACTTATAATAAATATAAAAATAATATTTTTTTAATTACATGAGCTGGGTCCACTAATTTTTTTAATTATATGTGTGTGTGTATTGTTCGATTTTTATCAGTTCATTAGAATATTTTTTATGTTTACTAATGATACCTTTTTATTTTTTTTTTTTTTGGAAGTTGGTGAAAAATTCTCAATCAAAATATTTCTTTGAGTTCACTCCCTACCCACAAAATTATGGTACTATGTCATACAAAATGTGGTACACTTCATGTGAAAATGTGGTACTAAAAAAGTATCAAGGGACTGAACACAAAAAAAATCGACGGCTGGGAACTGAAGGCCAATTTCTCGTTATTTTTTTGACCTTTTATTTAAAAATCAAGTGACTTTATTAAACCGCTCAAAAATTAAATTTTTAGATGTCAGTATTTATCAATAATACATCGTAATAATTTTCAAAAGAATGCAGTACGTTCTTTGATAAAACTGTTTCGTCTCTTTAATTTAAGTAAGACGAATCATCAATAACCAGACTAGATGTATGCTTATCGAAAAATAAGAGTGATTAAAGGAAAATTAATTTGACATTCCTCTCGAAATTAAAACAAAAAACTGCTTAAAATTCCGATACGAAATAAGATAAAAATATGCTCAAGTCCGCAAGATTCAGCCTCTCTTTTTTTGGGACAAATTCTCAAATGTCAAGTGCAATTAGTTTAGATAGAGATTCTATTTAGTTGTTTCGACTTTAAGGAGGATTCTTCCCGCCTCCTTCCTCACGAATGTCACTCGAACGCGGTATACCAGACAGCCGCGCCAACCCAAGACATTTATATTATCATCCATCCAATTATCCTCTATATATATATATATGAAATTTATTTAATTTTTTAAACAAAAAAATAAATGCATATGATCGATAACTTATAGTTTTTCTAAATTTTGAAAGAAATATCGGTTTCGATATTTAATTGTAACAATTTAATCGCTAAAAATAATATTTGACTAAAAAGCTCACAATTTCTTTTTGAGATTTATAACCCGATTCAATTGTAACAATTTAATCGCTAAAATTAATATTTGAATAAAAAGCTCACAATTTCTTATTGAGATTTATAAGCTTATTAATTAATTAATTAGCTCCACGCCCAAGCTAATTAACCTAATCCTAAATTGTTTTACTTTGACTTATTTTTTTAATTTCCCAGGGCTGAACCGCACTTGACACGTGTCCAATGCTTCCTTTTACGCGTCTGCCTAAAAACCAGGCGCTGTTTCGAAACTCTCTTTCCATTTCCACCACGCTCTATATTTTTCTATTGCCTTCTTATGCCTAAATACTTGTTTTATTATCCACATATAATTATTTTCTCACGTATTTATTTTATGAGATTAATTTTTAATTTGATTTTACTACTATTTTTTATATCAAAATTATTATTTTTTTATAATAGAAATTATAGTGTAAGATTCAAGTCGAAAAAATAAAATGATTTAGGATTCAAGTTTATCTATATTTCTAAAATATATAGATACGGACTACCTTTTTCAAAAATAAATTATTGAACTAGCACCTCATCTCTTTTGAGTGCGAACAATTGGGTATCCAATCTTTACCCACTATGTCAAAAAAAGAAGAATATCGGGCTGCGTTTTGCTTTCGTTTGGGCTTGTACGACTTGTTTTTATGGGCTAAAAGCACAAAATCAGCGACATTATGTCAAATCAAACTAAACCCGATAAATATTTAGTTGCTAATAACATTAGAGCAAAAACTTGTATGAGACGATCTCACTGATCGTATTTTGTGAGATGAATATCTTATTTGGATCATTCATGAAAAAATATTACTTTTTACACTAAGGGTGAGTTTGGTTTGAGTGATTAGATAGGATTGATTAAAATTTCACAACTAATCACGTGTTCTTCTCGCGTATATCAGTTTTGGATAGTCCGATGGGCCCATATGAGGCCCGCACTATGCATATGACTTATTCGAATTTGAGGGACAATTATTACCTACTTTTTGGTGGGATAAGGAATGATACTGGAGTTTTATTACCAATACACCCCTTCATAAAATATTAATCAACAATGCTATTTAACTGTATAATAATTAATATTGTTTTTATAACTGTATAAAAACTTAGAAAATATGTTTGTTTATTGAGAAAAAAAGTAACAAAAAGATTTCTTTCACTTATAACAACAAATCAAATCTTTTTTTTGTCAATAAAACAAATTTGTTTTTATTTTAAAATATAATAATATTTTTTAGTTTTATTCATAATATTATTTTAAAAAACAAAGATGGTTAAATACCGATTCAGTATTTATGATTAATGAAAAGGAAAAGAACAATGGATAAAATATTTGTTAAAACAGTAATAAAAATTGGTTTTATTTTGAGAAATAAAATATATTGTTAAATTCAATTTTAAAAAGGTGAAAAAAAAAAATAGCACGGGTATTTCGGACATCAAAATATTATTGTTATTTTAAATATTAAAGTAAATACATATTTACAAATTTATTTCTAATAAATATATTTAAATTAATTTTAATAAATGTTTAATTATCTATCCAATTATTTTAAGAATATATATTTAATTAGCACTTTGGGCATTTTAGTCATTACAATAAAATTTACAAAATTAATCCATCATTTTAAAATCATACCAAACACCATGTTATTTATCAAACCATACTATTAATCAATATCTCTCATTTTTTAATCATTCTAATTATTAATCATTTATTTATCTTATCACACATACCAAACGGATCCTAAGAGTATTGCTTTTTATTTTGAATTTCAGTAGGGTTGACCGGTCTCACATATAAAGATTCGTGAGACCGTCTCACAAAAAACATACTCTAACGTTAACTCATATTTCATAATTTCCAAAACAAAAATATGTTCTTAAACAGAATGCTTTGGCTTTCTAGTAAAATGAATAAACACAAATATGAAGTTGATAATTACATAAAAATTTCAACATATGTTTTAATAAACCCGGGGGTATTTTCGTACTTGTGGTCGACTCTGCTTGGGCACAAAGCTTCTGCTTTTCTCTTTAGTTGTGCAAACCCTTGGCTTTCTGGTATATTTCGACATCTCTAATTCGATTCATCGGAACTGAGAAGTAGAATCCGACAGAATGAGCCGTGGAAGTGGAGGTGGATATGATCGGCATATAACGATATTCTCTCCTGAGGGTCGTCTCTATCAAGTTGGTATGTTGTTTGTATCAAATTTTGTTATTTCCTCATTTTCCATTCTTTATTTGTATTGAGGTCTCGATATTTATTTTTATTGGGATTAGGGTTTTATGATTTATTTTTGTTCCGAATGAACTATGTAGAGTATGCTTTTAAGGCCGTCAAAGCTGCTGGAGTTACCTCTATTGGCGTTCGCGGATCGGATTCCGTTTGCGTTGTTACTCAGAAGAAAGTTCCTGTTAGTTTTTTCCGGAAAAGATCGGGATCTTTATGATTGTTTTTTATTTTCCAGTAGATGTTAAGTTGTCAAACTTGATTCTTGTGGACGAGTGTGCAGGACAAGCTTTTAGATCAGACGAGTGTCACTCATTTGTTTTCAATCACTAAATACCTTGGATTGTTGGCTACAGGCATGACAGGTACATTTTGCTTTGACATCTGTTTTTATTAGCATTTTATTTTACCGAGTTGCACATTAACTAACTGATGGGTTATTTTTGGAGACATGAATTGATAATCTTTCTAGATGAAAAATGATTTTTTTAATTGTATGGAAATAACTTGTGCATCTTGTAGTTTTATGTGGATGCAAAGTCTGTGGTTACATGCTGTTGCTCACGTCGATTAATTTATTCTAACCACAGTGAACGAGCTGTACAATGCTAGTTAAGTATCTGTTGATTTAAATCCAATTTACATTTTTCCGACTTGATTTACATGCTTATGCTATGGAACGAAGTATTTTGTGAACAAATAGTTTATTTTGTGAATTCACAAAACTAGTTGTGCTATTTAGTTCTGGAAAATTGTTTGTTTTTGCTTTGCATTCGATTTGGGTTGAAAATCCATTTTTATTTTGCAAAGAAGCTCAATGTTCTTCCATATCGTTTTTAGTGTCAAATGTTGGTTTTTATTTGATCATATTTGTTGGTCCCCTTCCAGCTGATGCAAGGACTTTGGTGCAACAAGCAAGGAATGAAGCTGCTGAGTTTCGCTTTAGATATGGCTATGAAATGCCTGTGGATGCATTGGCGCGCTGGTATGTTGATTCGAATACTTTTGTTGCAGTAAAATTCCATACAATTTGATGCTGCATTGGTTCTATGCTGTTTGTTGATGCAAAGCGCTTTTTTTTTAATTTATAAATCATGTGTTTCTGATTATTTAATGGTCATTTAGTATGTGCACATTTAGCCTAATGTAATCCTAGGATTGTGCGATAAATTGACTTCCAATTCTTATGTCTCCAATTTTTTCCTTAAAGTAGTGTGACAATCCTATAATCGGATGTTCAAAACATGTGTTTTATAGGTAGTTGTTTGGGACTTTTTTGCAATGAATTCTTTAATGGTTTAAAGATTTACTCTTCTGTAGTAAAAATAGTGTGATGGAGGCGTTAAATTTTCTGGTTTCACTCGAATCATAGTGCCATATGTATCCATGCCACAGGATTGCTGACAAGTCTCAGGTTTACACACAACATGCCTATATGAGACCACTTGGAGTCGGTTGGTTGCAGATTATTTCTACTCTTACAAACACTTCTTTATAGAATGTCTCGCCTTATAATAAGTTTTATTTATAATGTGTCTTTTGACGTGGGCAGTTGCTATGATTTTGGGTATTGATGAAGAGAAAGGTCCGCAGCTCTTCAAGTGTGATCCTGCCGGCCATTTCTTTGGTCACAAGGTAATTTGGACTCTCCATCTTTTGAAATGAAACTTAAAAATGGTTTCACTTTTATTTTTATGTTTGTTCTATTTGTATGTGAACATCTGTTATCCTTTTTGCCTTTTACTTACCATAGAACTTTGTACGTGCCTTTCTTGAATTTTTATTGTATACAAATGTTATTACAGAACTTTGAAATCTTGAGGACATCTAGTGCGGTATCTTCTTGCAGAAGAATCCATGAAAATTCCAACAAGGGGCTTTCTGAAAATACAATTTGAAATGGTCATCAACTTTTTTCTTCATGACTTACACTATCTTCTATGATGGTTAGCTAGATAGGAAATTCTTAATTTTATTCCACTGAGGCATTTTGAATGCCCATGCGAACTTATGGCTTGCCCTAGACTCGGGAGTGTTGAATCTGGTGAAAATGGCTCCTCGAGTTCTGGCATCATTATTCTATACAGTTGCTCTTATTGGTTAATTTCCTTAGTTTAGTTGGCTTTGTGAATTTAACGTGTACAGGTTTGGAATTCTTTGTAAAATCTTTCCAGTTTGACAAGAGTGACTGGCTTTCATTGAAACTTAATACTGCATATATATGTGGTATTGGATGAATGATGATATCGTGGATGAGTTGTGATTTGTTGTATTTATTTTAGTCTTGACACCTTGGTGATTGGTGTGTTTTCCATACCCTTTGTTTTCTCCTCTCCATGTTCCCTTTGGCTTTGACGTGTAGTGTTTTACGTTGCTTCCTAAATATCCCGAAGTACGAGCACTGTCTACCTTCACAATCAAATGACTCCATTTGATTGTCATGGATTTTAGGTGGATGTCAATTACATAACCTTAATTTGTAGCATTAGTTTCTGAGGGACATGTGCTTTTGTGATAGACTCGTAGAGTTGCAGTAATTTTCTTTTCTTTTTTCATTTTTTTTGGTTTCTCTTTGGTCTTGCATTGTGTATTACCTTCCATTTATTTCTGGCAGGCAACAAGTGCTGGATCAAAAGATCAAGAAGCCATTAATTTTCTAGAGAAGAAAATGAAAAATGATCAGGCATTCTCCTATGAAGAAACTGTACGGGTAATAAAATAGGTTTGCCGCATATGCTCTCCTCATGAATAATGCTTGATTTTGGATACTGAGCGTATTATTTGCTATAGGCTGAATACCATACATGTTGGTTAAATTTAGGGAATGTCCCTTTTTAGATGATATTGGTGTTTTAATGAACAGTTTCATCAAAACAACTGACATTTGACTTATTGCTGTTGATTATTAAAGTATGAAATTGTCTTGAAGTTACGCCCTTAAAATTTCTTGAAATCTAATGTAATTTGTTATTGAGTTTATTCTTGGAGGTGAACTTTTGTTTAGGTTTTCTTATGAAACAAACTTCCTAGTTAGAATTCAGCTACATTATTGATCTCAATTACTTGTGTTCTAACGTTTGCAATGCCTTCGATCGCAGATTACAATTTCTGCTCTGCAGTCTGTTCTCCAGGAGGATTTCAAAGCTACTGAGATTGAGGTAGTCTTTTATTTGTATTCGTATTTTCTGAAACTGGAGGCATGGTCTTTTTATTAGTTCTTTAGTTCTGTATTTTATTAACGACTACGCTGTTCGCATATTGTAAACTTAACTATTTAGAAAATGAAAAACCTATCATATACTTTGCTCAAGGAATGGCACCTTATTTGTCAACATATTGTTTAATATTAGGCACATTAAATGCGCACCATCGAAGAACATAGGCTTTCTACATTTTTGTCATATGGATATGGATTGCTTTCCAAAACTTAAATGCTATACTGTTATTATATTTTTCTTAGAGGCGAAACTTGCTGAATGCTGAGAAATCTTTTGATGTTTGTACCAGGTCGGTGTTGTGAGGAAAGACGATCCGGTGTTCAAAGTATTGTCAACTGAGGAGATTGAAGAGCACTTGACTGCCATTAGTGAGCGAGACTGATCCCTTCCGAGGTTATCCAAATGTATACGTATTCTGATTCGAACGCATAAAATTTGATTCATGGGGAAAAGAGTCCGAGCTGCATGTACTGAATATGTTCCATGTTCGGATTTTGGTTCATCTCTCCCATTGTTTCTTTATGTTATTGTCGGATTTACACAAAACTAGGCTGTGAAGTGTAATTCATTCTCTATGCTTTGTTGAGGCATTATTAACTACGACATATTTACTAATAATGATCCAAAGTGGTCATTAATTTACACCCATGGTCATCAAATCATATGCTAAACATAATCATTTCTGAAAGGATCTCGATGACCGGTTTCAATCTTACGACACGAGTAAACGTACCAGAATCTAAGCATAATCGTTTCTGTCAGAATCTCAGAATCTCAGTGACCGGTTTCAATCTTATTCTATTGTTTCTCAGCTATCTTTATCGTTGAACATGGCTGACACTTGCATGCATGAGAAGTGATGTCATAGAATAAACAAAGTAGTAAAAAGATGAGATAGTAAAATATGGGGACACAGGAATTGGGCAGTGAGCGAAGGACGAGGCGAGACAATTTAGTTGTTAGATATATTTACATTTTCCAAAACCTTTCGTTGAAATTTCAAATTCTTGTTCGATTCTTTGCAAGAATTTTACTAAAAATAAAGAGGCAATTCAAGTTTTTTGTCGAGTTCAATAACTTAGATTGAAGACCAACTTAGCTACGTTCGATTAGTACAAGCACGTGACTAACTCTTAATTCGAAGGCGCCAAGCTTACAGTGGGCGAAAATTGTATGAATTAATTTATTACTTTTCATTTAAAAAATTGAGAAATTAATCCATGATGCTTAATTTATCTACAAATAAAAAACACCGAAGACCAGTTGCTATACACGCTTTATTTATTTTAACAAGATTTTAAAGAGCACGAATCATCGAAACAAAAAGCACGAACCATTGAAACATCACGGTGAAGTTCATGTTATGTATTTACTTTTTCTCAATTTAATTGTTATTTTATAAATGAAAGTGTGCCCGGGAAAAGGGACCGGAAAAACCCACAATCTATTCAAATTTTTATATTTTGTTTTACCTTTTTCTTCCAATTTAATTGTGATTTTAGAAATGACTATATGTAATTATATGTGATATATAAATTTGTCAGATCGCTAAATGAGTAAATATCTTGTGAGAAGATCTCACGGATTTACAAACGTGTTGATTTGTTTCATACAAGTAATAAAAAATAATATTTTTGAAATTAAAATTAATATTTTTATATGCTGGGACGGATCGAAGATCCTTATCATAAAATTAATTCGCGAGACTATCTCGAAAAGTTTTATTTATATCTATATATATTTTTATTTTTTTAACACTTCACTTTATTCATTTTTTAAAATTTAACTTGAGGGGTGACTACCAATGAATGGAAAGATTAAAAAGTGGTTGGCTGCCTCAAAGAATGAGTCACGCACAAGTTTGGAGGTAGATCTATTGTTGAGAAGATCCACTTGGCTCAAGAGATGCTGAGATATTATGCTAGGAAGCGCTCTTATGCTAGATGCATTATGAAGATTGATTTGCAGAAAGCCTATGACATAGTCTACTGGGAGTTCTTTCGTGATGCCCTTCGGCTCTTGAACTTCTCTCTCATGTTTATTTCATGGATCATGGAGTGTGTTTGTACTTCATCATTCTCTATCTCCTTTAACGGCCAACTTCATGGGTTCTTTAAAGGTGCTAGAGGATTGAGGCAGGGGGACCCATTATCCCCTTTTCTTTTTGTCATTTGTATGGAGATTCTTTCCAGATCTCTTCTTTGGGCTTCTCGGTCGCTGGATTTCAATTTCCACCCCAGGTGCGCTCTCTTGCATATTACTCATCTGGTATATGCTGATGACTTATTGATTCTGTCTCAGGGTGATGTGATGAGTGTGAGGATTTTGTTGGAGTGTGTGGATAGTTTTGGGAGGATGGCTGGCTTGAGAACCAATGTGTTGAAATCTAATATCTATATGGCAGGGGTTAAAGAACCTGATAGGAGTGAGATATTGAGGATGTGTGGCTTTCGTCAGGGTTCTTTCCCTTTTCGTTACTTGGGTATTCCTTTGGCTGCGGCGAGGTTGAGGCAGTCAGATTATAGTGTCTTGATCAATGCTATCTCCAGAAAGATCTCAGCGTGGCCGAGACACACTCTTTCCTATGCGGGGAAGTTGGAGTTGATTCGTTCGGTGGTCCAAGGTGTGGAGTGCTATTGGCTTTCGGTCTTGCCTATCACATGTGGGGTGATTGACAAGATTAATTCGGTTTGTAGGAGCTTTATGTGGACGAGCAAGCATCCTCCTACTGCATGGAGTAAGATTTGCTCGCCAATTGAGGATGGGGGTTTGGGTATTCGAGATTTTCGAGCTTGGAACAAGGCGCTTCTCACTAAGACCTTGTGGAATATTCACATTAAGAAGGATACATTGTGGGTTCGGTGGGTGCATCATTATTACTGGAATGATGTCATGGATTGGAGGTGGAGGAAGGATGATACTGTTCTCATTAAGAAGCTCGTGGAGATCCGTGATGAGCCTTTGGCTCGTGAGGGGAGTTGGGATGCGGTGGTGGCTAGATTGTCGATTTGGTTTGGTACGACGAGGGGTTTGTCGGAAGCCTACACGAGTTTCTTACCAAGGGCAGGTAGATGGCCGTAGAAACCATTTTTATGGAGACCACACATCTTACCTAAACACCGTTTCGCCCATTGGATTTTTGCTCATGGGAAGTGCTTGACAAAGGACAGACAACCCTATATCCTAGACAAGTCTTGTGGTCTTTGTGGTACTGTAAATGAAACTGCACAACATGTTTTCTTTGAGTGTACAACTTCTACACAGCTTTGGGTTAGATTGTGGGAGTGGTTGGAAGTTCAGTGTATGGCGCGTTCTGTGACAGGTTTACTTCGTCTTCTCCGCAGGAGATTCAGAGGTACTACCATGCGTGCACGGAGGTGCCGCTCGGGGATAGCTGCATTGGTTTATCACATTTGGAGTGCTCGTAACAAAGCACTTTTTGACGGTGAGAGGCCGGATGTGAAGGCTATCTTTCGGAAGATTTTGATTCATGTTCATCGAACGCTGGCTGCTGGATGATGTTCATTTTTTGTCTCCCAGTATTTGGATTTCATTCTTGGGATGTATCTATTTTTTGATATAACCTTTTTCTTCGATTATGGTTTTTGAACACTGATTATGTGATCCCTGGGTATACCCAATGTATTTTGTATTCTCTTTATTTATCATCTTTGATACGTGGTCATATAAAAAAAAAAAGATATCCAAAATGACATAGATACCTGTTTTCTGATTATCCCTTCTCATGTTGGAGAAAAATCATGTTTTTTATGAATGGATCAATATCCCAGCTAGAAGAGTGCGTTAGCTGTTCGACCACATTCCTCAACGAATATCCTCCGATCTTACGAGACTACCAATGCTTCAGTCCTATGAAACATGGCGTTAGCAACTGTCCAAATTTGCACTTTGTCCCGTCGCTCGACTTTGGCTTTTCTTCGATTTTCCTTAGCTCATTCCTCATTTTCACAACCGTCGCTAGAAGAATCCGTGCGATCAGCAGTTGAATCCAATAGCTACCAGCAATTACCCGAGCTCCTCGATGCCTCGAAAGAGTTTGGCCGAAACCCAAATCCCTTTGCTTTTCTCTCCAAGTTTACTGAAAGCCATCGAGTTCACGTCGTTCATGGAATTTTACAGTCCTTAATTTGTGTTCGACCCCGTGGCCGACTGTATGGAGTCTATTCCTTTCTCCTATCTTACGCTCTTGGAAGCTCGAATCCTCTCCCATTTGCGTTCGTGATCCTACAACGAATGCTTCTTTACGGTTGTAGTCCTGTCTCACAAACTCATCTACTTTCCAATGCATGGGTTGACCGCCTGCAGAAATTGCAGTCTGTTTCTAGTATCCTATCTGAAATGCACTCAATTGGGTACTCTCCTGACTGTGGGACTTGCAATTACCTTATTATGTCGCTCTGCAAAGTTGATCGGTTAGAAGAAGCAATTAAAGTCTTGCATGGCATGAGCAAAGCGGGTTGCATTCCAGATTTGGATAGTTATGGAGCTTTGATCAGTGAAATGAATGAGCGAAGAATGACAACTGAGGTACTAGGAATGGTGAAGGAAATGGTGAGCAAGCATGGATTGAATCCAAGGCAAGATACCATGGTAAAAGCAATCGGTGCCATGCGTGCTAATAGGGACATATGGAGATCAGTAGAGATGCTCGAGTTTTTAGAAGGTGAGGTTGTGTATATTGGATTTGTGGCCTATGAATCAGTTCTCGAGGGTTGCTTAGAGGGACGTAATTTCGTTTTGGCTGGAAAGTTTGTCATGAAAATGACCGAAACAGAGTTTATACCATACATCAAAGAGATGCAGCAGGTGTTCGAGGGATCGGGCAAAGCAGAAAGTCGGTTTATTTTTGCATGATTTGCTGGGCATTACCCTCGGCAGTAAGCTGGCTTGATTTGTCATAAAAGCATTTGGATGTTGGGAGTTACAGCAGAATCAATTATTAGGTTTTGTTGTTCCAAGCTCTTCAAGACATATATCAGTATTCCTTCATTGCAAAATGTTAAATTACGTATTATAATTGACAATCACATATTTGTAAAGATGATGTTGAATGTTATAGTAGACATCACACCCTTCTTTGAGTTTGGTCTCAATCCATGGCTTTGATGATGCAAAATGCTGAACATCTCAATCACATTTTTGTGAATATGATATAGAAATTAAAACTTTTAGTAGATGTTTACATTCATAATTGAGTTTTGTTTGACTCCATGGCTTTGATGAACTAATCTTTATCTTCCTCGCCTCTTTACCTAACTGTATATGGAAAAATAACCAATTCCAGAATATGTCTGGTTAGTCTGTAACAACTAATGCATCACAAATTTGTTGATGTTCATGTTAGAGTGTATTATTGTGATCGTTAAGAACTCAATTGTCGAGAATTTACAAGAACAGTTTCAAGAAAAATTAACCCAGTTTTGAAGTTTGATATCAACCATTGTTTTACCTTGAAAAATCTCAAGGAACGTTTGCATTGAAAGTATGACCCAAGACGCGTGATATCAACCAGTGTTTTCCCTTGATATTAACCAGTGTTTTACGTTGTAATCAATCCATCGAACCCCTTATCTTAAGTCCAAATCACACCATCCAAAACGCATGACGCACTTAACTAGGAAATTTGTGATGTCCTACATATGAGAAAAACATAATCTTTGCAGTATTGATTCTGAATTCCGTGCGTCCAAAAAATCATCTGGTAAGATCTTATATATAACTTAAATAATAATATTAATAACAAATAGCCTTCCAATTGCTTTTGTATTATTTGTATAATTGTACTCTTGAAAACTGCTTTGTTTTTACCCCAAGAGTTATTGCTTGATCATATAACTTTTGTTTGTGGAAATTATTATCTAAGACTTGACCCGGAGTCTAGCATTCGCCATCGAACATTCTTCAACTTTTAGTGGGGTAGCTGGGCTCCAATGCTATGCCACACTCACCATTCTTATCAGAAGAATCACGCTTTATTTTGACATATCCTTCCTCACCCCATTTAGTCCCCCACGAGTTCTTCACAAGCCAGTACTTCTCTCCATTTTCTACACCGTAGCCTACAGCTGCAACTCCATGATTTAAATCTTTTCCACAATATCCAGATAAGATCCCACTAGAATACAATTGAAATTCGTACCCTCCAGCATCAACGGCTACTGCTACTGGTTGTTTAGCCACTGCAGCTTGCAAGGCCTTCTCATTTTTAGGAGGTACTGATACATAGCCACTTATTGCCACTGCTCTTTGTTTTTCTTTGTCAATTTTACACCTTCCACGTACCCCTTCATAAGGATAGTTTTTTTCCGTGGTTATGCCATTATTATTTTTTATAAATTCAAATGCTTTTTCCATGTATCCACCATTACAACCTTCATTTTCTCCCTTGTAGTCGCAGTCTACAAGCTCTTGTTCTGACAAAGACACCAATTTCCCTGTCTTGATCTTGTTGATGCCTTCCACTGCCGCTACTGCGGAGAATGCCCAACAGCTGCCTGTGATGAAACATGTTTATTTGGTTATCAGTATACACTTGCTTCTTTCAAGCATTGTTCACCCAAAGAAATCCGCTGCAACATTTACTACAATTCTCAGTTGTCACTCCAATGATATTTGAAGTTTAATAAGTTGCTGCAAACCTTACAACTACCCTGTCTTGGCATTTACTTGCGTGTCTTCTGAGAACCATTTCAAGGAAATATACTTTCTTGACATCGCAAAAGTTGAATAAATTTTTTCAAGTGTGTGCTTGGTGTAATCATTATATTATAATGGGACCGCTAAGATTTACTAAATGGTGAGATAAGATTTTGGTTATTTCATTTACCAGCGCATCAACAAGGATAAAACATGATATTAGATGTTTATTTTACCACAAGTTCCTTGATTCTTGATCGGAGTAACAGCGCCAAATTTCCTCCAGTCTATGCTAGATGGCACTGAAGAATTATCAAACGTGCAGTTGTGTTGGTCCTCTGCCTGCCGCTGGCCACGACTCCTATAACCCAAGTATCTCGATTTGAACTCCAGGTTAGTCATGTCTGCAAATTCATTATCTGTAAGTCTATAAGGAAGATTCTGAGAATTGATCAGATCAATCAATACTACATTTGACTGGTAAATCCCGAATCGCAAATTCCATTCATCTCTGTTCTCATATCTTCGTCCATGTTGTATTATCCAAGCTTGGTACCTCTTCACCATGACATCCATGATGTCCTCGCTTGTATTGTGGCCAAAATATGCACACGAAGAACCACAGAGGACACAAAAAAGTACCATAGCCAGGAAATATTTCATCATTATAGTTTTAGTCATCATTGTAAGGGAAAATATTGTTTGAAAAATGGCTGGTGAAGTTTGAAACTCATCAGCTGAGACGTTTTTATTGCAAAAGTTAACAAAACATGGATTGCATACTCATGTAGATAACCAATCTAATTGGTAAGTCAGTTGGATTCATGTTTTTTATATTGGTTTCCCACTTTTGTTTAGCTGCGGCAAGTCTATTGTGTATGTTGTCTGTGGTTTCTGTTTCGTTCACGGGTTCTTAAAATAAGAAGGGACACCATGAATCCATGGAGGTGAAAATTCGGGTGTTCCTGGTTAGTTTGTTAAAAGCTTGTTGGTTTCATGGGTTCCATTGTTTCTCTTACACTCGTGAAATTGACCGTGAACAACCTGAATTAATATTTTAAATAAATAATCATTTTCAAATTAAAAAAAAAAAAAAAAACGTTTCATGAAAGATTGCTTCTCTCGATTCAAAATTATCATTATTATTTTTTTAAAATTTATATATTTTTACATTTTCCGTGTATGACGTGGTGTTGAAAGAACTCTTCGTTGAATTTTTATCGCAACGATTAATACGGAAAGCACCGTCACTTGGCATGATTAAAATCTGTGTCCACGACGACATGGTTCCATCTTGGGGATATTTTGGTGTAGGGAGAGAGTTTTAGAGTCGTTCTTTTTGTTGCCGGAATGTATGAAGTCCGAGAAGATACGACATCCGGTCATAAATTCAGCTATGGGTCGGGTCTCCTTGGATAGTGGAAATGACAACTTCTATAAGCCTGCATTTTTCGGAGATAACACTCAATCTATTTTCACGTATTGTTTATCATGTTCATAGATGTATAGAAAAAGAAAAACTCTAACATCTTGCAAACTGGTGCTAATGTCATCAAATTCAATTGGGAAGCTAACAACGTTTTGTTTTGGTTATAAAAAGGTTTAGCTGTTAGGACTGACATATAATGTTGTGATTTTATTCTTTCGTTTTTAAAATTCTACAGTTGTATGTTTAATTTAGTAAAATCAAAAGCAAAGTTGTAAATTAAAACGGGAAATTAGCCTTCAGTCCTCAGCCGTCGATTTTTTTTTTGTGTTCAGTCCCTGAGTACTTTTTTAGTACCACATTTCCACATGAAGTGTACCACATTTTGTATGACATAGTACCACAATTTTGTGGATAGGGAGTGAACCAAAAGAAATATTTTGATTGGAGATTTTTCACCAACTTTCCCTAAATTAAAAGTAGAATTGTATGTTTAAAAAATATTAAAAGCAGAGTATATTAAATATTAAAACATACAACTCTGTATTTTTAAATTCCACAATTGTATGTTAAATTTGTAATGTCGATAATAAATTGCATTAATATTTATTTTAATATATAAAATCAATAAATATTAATAAAAAATTGAATAATCGACATTACTTAAAAAAAATTCCACAATTTCATCTAAATTTCAATTTATTATCATCTTAGTGACATAGAAGATATTCGAAACTCAAACTTCATATCTAAATTGTTTTGTTCGACACAATTAAAGAACTGTATCTACATGTTCTTCATCTACTTTTTTTCAAGTATATCATGATGACATTGACAAAATCTCTCACAAAATATATGATACCTTATTGTTTCTAAAAAACAATAAACATCGGATTATTAAAAATTTAAAAAACTAAAATACCTTATTATAAATACAATGTTCATTTTAATCGAACCAATCAAAGTTTCAGTATTCGCTGCATTTTGTAATGGTCAAATAGACCTATCAGATCACATAACTTAAAATATTTGATAGTTGATATTAAATATATAATTAATTACACGATGATAATCAATAAAAAAAAAAGTATACTTTCTTTCTATTTAAACATATCAAATTCTTTATCAATTTTCAATTTTAAAATCTGAATAACTTAGAAAATTTGCATTTTTATTTCAAATTTAATTTTAAATCTAAATAAGTTGAAAATATAAATTGCATTCAAAGATTTCGTCTCGGGAGTTGATCGTTATTAAATTAGTAGGTCTCTTGTGATATGTTTATCCATGAGATAAGTCAAACATACTCATATTTGCAATAATAAGTAATAATTTTGACATAAAAACTAATATTTTCCAAGGGTGATCCAAATAAGATACACGTCTAAAAAAAATTGATATGTGAGACATTATCACAAAAATTTGTGTGTTATTAAATACATCACTAATTTAAACTTCTCGAAACCTTATACTAAAAAAGAAAATAAAGAGGATTGGTGCTATATTTAATAATGTTCATAATCCCCATTTATTATTTTTTTTTAGTATAAAATTTTAGTGGAAAACTAATATATAGACAAATCTATTTTTATATGTATTGATAGATAGATAGATTTGTACATATACTGCTATAATTTATTTCGCCGAAACGGAAAAATAAATATATACGTCTACTAATTAATATGTAAAGAAACAGAAAGCGGCAATTATTTATGATATCTCATGCTTGATATTCCAGAATGTTTCTTTAAGGATTATTTCCAATTTAATATGTAGAGAAACTCTGCATTGATTCCAGCCCTTTGGGATAATTAAAATTATAATTAAAACTTTGTATCGATATATATAAAACTTAAATAAGTGAGATTTATAATTTAATTTTTTTTTAAAAAAAGAAGATGTGAGATTCGAAAATTAATTAATGATCAGTTGAGGGGTATGTTTGCGAATTCCATCCGCCGAAGGTTGTATGAATACAGACAATGTACTCCAACGTTACTACTTACTGGTCGTCCTCCGTCTGCTCAGTTCTCAATGAAACCCAACGGTCGCATTTCCAGCAGATTTAAAACCGCATCCTTGTTAAACTCCTGCAACTGATTCCTTCGACTTCGATTTTCCACTCTTCCACGTCTCATTCATTCTCTCTTAGCTTAGCTATGGGTGCTGGTTTTTTCGCGGGGGTTCTACATATCTTCTTATTATGTCTCATCTCCGACGTGTCGGCCGCGCAAGGAGGCGGAGTGCCTTCGTTGGAGCTGTGGTGCGTTGCCAAGAACAACGCGGAGGACAGTGCCCTGCAGTCGGCCCTAGATTGGGCATGTGGGTCCGGCGGAGCGAATTGCGCCCCGATTCAAAATGGTGGGCCTTGCTACGATGCGTCCAACATCCCTCGTATGGCTTCATTTGCCTTCAATGATTACTTCATAAAAAATGGTCTTACTGATGATAGCTGTAACTTTAGTAACACTGCCGCTCTCACTTCCTTGAACCCTAGTGAGCTCTCTGAATTTTTTGGCGCATTTTTTCCCACTTCTGTTTGATTTTAAATTATATTATCAATTTTTTTTCCATATCGTTTCAGGTTATAAAAATTGCAAATTTCCATCCAGGTGAGCTACTGTGCAAAGTTTTGTATCAGACCTGGTTAAAAATTTGTTCTTTATTTTTGGCCGATCATGATTCTTTTATTCAGTTGTGTCAAATGTATGAATTCTAGTGTTTTGCTCTCTGTGGTGCTGTAAGTTCATTTCCTTCTCACAACACCCACGTTAATCTGTTATGCTTTCAAGTAAATGTTAGGACATAAATTCTAGAGAAACCCCAAATCCAAAGAGTTTACTGGTCACTTCACATTTTTATCCGGGGCATGTTGCGATGAGCTTGTATAGATTAAGAACTTGTGATTAGTTTTACAATTCTAACACTGATGGCTGTGTATTTTGGTGCAGTTTAAGCAAGGGAAATGTAAACTTGAATGGTTCAGCGACAGCAGGGGCTACTGCGGATATGAGTGCCAGTAATTCAATCTCGAGACGACGATGGGATTTGGGATCGATCTCGATTTGTCTCTTATTTTCCATCCCACTAGTAATTTTGTAGTGAAAACAAGATTGGATACATTAATTCATTGTATGTAACAATCCTTTCTTGTTCAGATGTCAGATAGATATTTCTCATCAATCCCACGCTTAAAGAATCGCCGAGTGATTTTCTGTTAAACACGCTCATTTTCTTGACCTTTTGTGGTTCCTGTGGCATTGTTGTCCTAAATTTTTTATATAAATCTCTTGGTGCTTTCATCGGCTCATTGATTTTCACAGCTTTCCTTGTTTACATAATAGATGGGAGCGTATGTTAAAATAATTAAAATTGTGGATACATTACAGATGAACTCATTTATACACATCCTTGGGTAAAAGTCAGCTCGAGTTTTAAGTGTATTAAGTGTGTGTTCGTGTTTGAGTGAAAAGAGGAAATCTACTTCAACATATATGCCCTTAGGAGTTAGGAAATCTTACTTGGAAAGGATGGAAAATTAGTTAGAGCAGCAACTATCTTGGCAGCAGTGAGTCCAGAAATCTGAGAGGTGGGATGGACTAAATGCCATTTTTGGCTGAATATTGGTATATTTTTCTAAAGCAAAATGCAGGTTCTTGACTTCTAGCCCCTCTGATCGATGACCAAAAAATGTACAATAGAGAGAAAATCGTGACTCTATTTGGAAAATTACTTATAAAAACTTTTTTATTATTCTAAAAAATTAAAAAAAATACGTTGAATTATTATTTTTTAAAATCTATACTTGGAGGAGAGTTTGTTTTAAAATGTTTTATAAACTTTGTACAAAATTTTTGTCCAAATACATTTTTAACTTTTTTCACTCATAAAACACTAAAAACGGTTTTAAATACTCGTCCAAACAGAGCTTATGCGTGTCTAATTATAAAAATATAGTATTTTGAAGTTATGCAAATGGGTAATAATATTGATATCTATTTTTATATCAACTAATCTCCATGGTAAATCTAATAGCTTTCATTGGTATTGTACATCTTGTTATGATTATTTAATTTGAAACTCGATTTATTTCACATATTGATTGTTTTTATTAAATTAAGTGAAAGCTGTAGCACCCGTATAAAAAACAAAAGTGGGGGACTTATTGCAATTTGCAAAGCGTCATACTAAGATTAAGTTGACTTACACGTACAAGTGGGGCTAATCATGTTATTTTCGATTATTTTTTGTTACAATTTGATAACATTAAAATATAGATATCAATTTTTATATATAAAAAATTGCGATTATGTTATTAAATAAATTTTATACTTATTTCATGTACATATTTATTCGATCCTACACTAAGGATGTTGCTCTAAATGTTCATTCGATTATATAATAAGAGTCACATCTAATTTTTGACATTGTTCGATGCACTGGTCAGTCCACATGCATGAAATTCCCTTCTTATTTTCCGATGATCCCAACAAGAGAAGTGAAAATTAGTTAATTTCAATGAAAGTAGGTGTTTCCTTTAGTCAATGGTTACACAATCAGAAAATGCATTTAGTCCGTGGTTTCACAAATCGTGCCACCAAACCAGAAGAGATTCATTGACTTGATATACAATCATACCATTGTTTATTTCGCCGTCCCACTTAATCAGCAAACTATTATATTTGTTTTCAAGAACGTTTCACATGCATGATCAACCAAGAAATAATGTTACAAAAAATTTCAAACTTTTTTTTGGTTTCCCCTTAATTATAATTATACAAAAGATTCTCCTTAATTATAAATTAAAATTTTAGTTTCAACTTTGAAGTGAAGGTAAAATTTATAGAAGGATGATTTAAATTTCCAAGTTTACTTTTTGAAATAATATTAATTTTGACAAACTAAATCATCACCTAGAATTAGGAACATCCCGTTGTAGATGAAGAGCACAACGAAGTTTGTATATTACAAAAACGACAAAATTAAATGAAAATGCAGACATGGACCAAAAGAAATCATCCCAAAAAAAGTTTCGGCTCTGTATGTATTTGTATGTAATAATCACATAATCGAAGTGAAATTATACCTTTTTATTTACATTGTCACTGTCTCTCAAGGTCGACTGGGAAACTGTCATCTTGTCCACATGATTGATGATTCTGGATTCTCCGGGATGATCTTTCTCTACTAAGAATCCTTCTGAACGAATTTAATCTCGAGCTTGATCCACTGTTAACTTTAGCCAAGGATTGTCCCCCGCCGCCATCTGAAGTTCCTTCAAACGGAGGAGCCGACGGTGCTGCTCCAGCTGCAGCCACCACCATTCCTTCCCTCGGCTCCGCCACCAGCCGTGGCTCAGCCTCCGCGCGGCAAACGGGACAAGTTAAATTCGAAGCAAGCCATTTATCAATGCAGTCTACATGGAAACTGTGGTTACAATTCGGCAAAAGCCTAACCCTCTCACCCTCTTCTAACGCACTTAGACAAACTGAGCACTCGACGGAGCTCCCGCGGCTTGTTTGCTTGAATGCTAAAACGGGTAAAGAGGCGAGGACCAACGGGTCAAGGCCTGTTTTTGGTGGATCAGTGGTGTGCAAGATGGCGGAGGTTCTTAACAAGCGGAGGCGCCGAAGCTCCTCCCGGCGGCGACCTTGGCGACGGATAGCGCATCTTGCATACACGTGAAGGAGCGTGACGAGGAGGACAACGAATGATAAAGAAATAATGGCCGTGATCATGATCTTATTATTGGCCTCATAGTTATTCTTCTTATCTTTGTTGTCGAAATTTAAAGATGGATTGTTGTTAGATTCGTCGTCGCCAATTCCCATTGAGAAATTTGGGACGGAGGAGAACAAGATGGGGGGATTAGATTTTTGGATACTTGAGGAGAATTGTGAATCGAAGGGCTTCGTTTATATTTATTATTTATCGTGTGCGCGCGCGGGTTTGCGTGTCGAAGGAACACACCGTGAATCGCAAGGTGTTGACTAGAAATTGGAGTATTGACGTTTTTGACAAATCCGTTCCGTTGTATTCTTCTGATGAAGTTTCCTGTGCTTTAATCTTCTCTCAAATAATTAAAGCGTAATAAATATGCAATGCGAGAGATTGACTAGTGATTAGGATCGGACAACGAAATTAATATATATATAAATTTGTAAGTAAGACATCTTTGAAATTGGAAAATATAAAAATAATATATCCTATAAACCGATTAAAATTAGATTTCGCGCGGTAATCTGATTAATAAAAAAAAGGTCTTGATTAATTAACTTCGTTTTTTTTTTTCCACTTTACTCCTTTTTTCCATAATAATAATACAGCGTTGAATATTATTGATCTTGTGCCGATATACAATGTTATGTCGGATCTACCATAAGGCCAAGGGTGCTTCTTTTATTATGTATATATAATTTTTTTAGAAAATAAATATATAATTAAACACCCTAAAAATAAACGAAAAGTGCGTAGCTAGGCTTCGAATTAAAATAGATGGAAATTTTCTCTCGGATGCATTGATGATATTTATTGGAAGAGAAATTCCTAAAAATATTTGTATTGATGTTATCATGGAAGACTTTGAAAATTTTAAAGAATTCGAATTCCAAGATAACTTTTTTCTTATTAAATAAAAACATAGATATGATTTTTAGTTGAATATAACCGATTAAATATTTATCTTTTCTCTTGTTTGTTTGTCTATTTTTTGTAAGCGGCTCCCCTAGAGTTTAAATCTTAGATCCTCTCCTGCCGACGTATCACCAAATAATTAATTTAAAATAAAAATTCTAAAAAAATTAGATATTTTTTTTAAAAAAAAAAAACTTGAACAATCGAGACAGAGATATCAAAACTAAAATTTTACTGAAAGGATGTTCGAGTGACTGGCGCTAGATTTGAGTTCGGTCAAACTTAGATCGAGCAGCTGTTGAGTAGCTCGGTTAGGTTGCAACCCCAAGGGCAACAAATGGCATATAATTAACGGGAAGAATTTAAATGTTTAGGATTTGCTATATGTTTTTTAAAAAATATAAAATTTTTAGCTAACGTATGCATGTCGCAACTACAATTAAGTGGTTTCAATATCAAGAAGAAGAAAAGAGTTCTCCCATGACTTATATACCAAGTTTTAAATGTGATCTCAAATTTTATTTTATTTTTTTTTTGTTGGGGAGATGATTGTTATGATTAGGAGTTCTCAGATGACTTACAGTTTACAAGTAATTAGGTCACAAGTTTTAGACGTGATCTCAGTTTTGTTTTTTCCGAGTTGTGGAAGGAGATTGTTATGATTGAAGATGTGATATCAATTTAATTTTTTTTCCAGTTACACGAGATGATTGTTATAATTGGAAGTTCTTATGTCTCAAGTTTTAGACGTGATCTCAATTTTTTTGTGTGTGTTAGGGAGAAGGTTTTTATAATAGGGTCTCGAAATTGAGAGATCGTCTCAAATTTGAAATATTGGTACCAAATTAGCTACAAGTCATCGTGATATATGATCTCAAATTCGAAATCCAATTTTAACAAAATTTTCCACGAAGATGAAGAAGAACAACATCATAATTTTAACACTACACGGGGAAGGGGCCTAGTATATAGATGTAAAATTAGAAATAATTTATTAAAAATAAAATACTTCCAGAATTGGTTTTTGGGGGTGCTGACTAATTTAGCAATAGCGCCAAAGTTGCACTGCTTAACTGTCAATTGATCTTCAAGAAAAAGGCCCAATAAGCTTCACTGTCTCGAATTCTACATCCATTTGTACTGTGAGGAGTGAGCCCCATTATAATCTGATGGTCTCAACTATTGGGTTTCCTAGCCCAATGAATTGTTGGGTCATTTCCTTGTTTACTGGAGGCCCAAACAAAACACCTAATATGTTAAATCATACGTATTTGGACTTTCTAATTAGTTTAACATATTTTTTGCTGCCTATTTCGTATAATAAATTTATATAAATTATTTTTATAATGTGTGTCTGCGTGCGTATATATATTCTTAAAAAAATTTGATAATTATTTATGTGTATATAAATTATATCGTGTATCGTTCATCTGCTAACAAAGTTAGGGCTAATTGTGTATACACTTCTTGTTAATAATTTTAAAATACAAAAAACATCACATGTAAAATTAATAGCACGTTAGACCTCGTGTTTTTAAAAATCAGCCCTATCAGAAAGGGTAAATGTGTCTGCGTTTTTATAAAAATGGGTGAAATGTGTTTGGTTTTTAAAAAAATGAAAGATGTATCCGCCTATAAATATTTTTAAGAGATTTTATACATTTTGGTGTAATTAACCCAACAAAGTTACAAGGAAAAATGCTTTTAAAATTTTATGTGAATCAATATATATATATATATATTGATGAATGTGAATCAATATTTAATACAAGAAAACTGGGAGACGTTGACATTGGATGATGTCTCGATGTCACCACATTTACTTCTTCTTTTTCCCGTGATTCAAATTTTGAAGTTGGGGCAGAACAAGTAAGATTTGGATCCGCATTCGAATTTCTGGACTTCACATATTTAGAATTTAATAATTAATTCATCAAAGAAATTCCATGCTTTATCTATTTACGATCAATCTCTTTTAATCTAATTTAATAAACAGAGTTTCTAAAGCCAACATGTTTGTTTTTATACAGGTGATGAGTTTTATATAATTAGGTCTCACACTCGAAATCTCGTCCCGTGAAACGATGTTTTATATATCTCGACTAAAAGGTTAAATTAATTTATATGGATACATCACAATTATTCTGCTTAGAACTATCATGCAACGCTTATGCATTTATTATTTATTGAAGTAATTTCCTTATTCTGAGGTCGTAGTTGCCCCAAGGATAAAAAAAAAAACTCTGAATTATTGAAATTGTTAGAAATTAATGTCTAGAAATTCTACTCCAAATACATATCAAGGGTAAATCTAGCATTCTTTTACGTATAAATTTCCCATTTAACAATTGAAAAATGCATAATTTATATATCAACACATAATAGTGTAACCTAAGCTCTAATAATATGTAAAGATTGGAATTTGGACCTATATATCTCAATCCCAAAAGCTAGCTCAAGGGAATAGTCTAAATCCATATATACAACTCTTATGGATTTTATCCAACCGATGTGAGACAACTAACAAATCTTCATACACAATGTCTCCAAGAAAAATTAAAATTGATCAATATAAGGAAAAAAAACTTATAATATTACCTGACATTACACAATAACAGTCCAATAGAACAAAAAATAACTGAAATAATTGATTGCGCATTATTCTTATTAAGAAGAGGATGCAATAATTGCTTGGCTAGAACTTAAAATGATAGTTTCTTCTCTTTTAGCTGCCGGAATTGGTGAAACATATCTGCACGACTGGTACAACAAACACACTGCAAAACCATCAAATCAATCAAAACAATAAAGCTAACGAAAAGTTAAATGCATTGCTGCCAGCAAATTTAAGGATACATGGGAATATCAAATAAAAAAATAATTCAAAATAAAATAAGAAAATAATATAGAATAAAAAATATAAATCGGGTAAAAGTACCTGATAAATACGAAGACGAACACCATTGCAACTCTTTATTACCGATTCATTCCTTCACCATCTTCATCATAAAATTGAGCTGGAACATGAAACCCCAAATCAAAATGGTTCCCAGAATCTGAAGATTGGCGGCCCCGAGGAGGTTGATAATTGTGGTCTGCGACGGCAAATGATGGCCTCTCATTCCAAGCGTGAGCAAATAAGTTGGACTGAAGGAGATCCCTTTGGGAAAATGCAAATCCCTGAGGAAAAAATCCCTGCTGTGAAATCGCCTCCATGTTTCCACTACTGTTACACCAGTTATCAGTTCTTTGAAAAGTATCTTGAAATCCCATTAAATTATTCGAACCCAAAGGAAGCGGGTTGTGACCAGGATTCTCACTATTTTGATCAGCCTGTAAGGACTGAAGAGAGAGGCCAAGATCTTCTGCCTGGAATGAAGCTCTAGGAATAATCCCTTCGTTTGAAAAATCAGAGTAATTCACAGAATTTGTAGGGAACAGAGATTTCATCGAGTTTACATCCGCAGCGTGCATAAATGAACATGTACTAATACTTGGATTACTATTACTTGTGTTTTCAAGATGGATATCTGGCTGGTCTTGTGCTAGCTCACCAGAGCACGGATTTGAGTCTGAGCTTGGAGCAACTGCATTATCTGTACTGGGGTTCCAAGTAGGTAGCTCATTTAGCTGATTTATCGCATTTTTCGCCTTCTGGATTAACCAATCCAAGGCTTTGCTCGGCCGGTCATAGCCTAACCGGTCTTGAACGTCGTAGAATTGAATCGCAGTGTGGGCAGAAAGCCTCACCCTACGATCCCTGGGCCCTTTCGCCGTAAAAACTTTGCTGTGTCGATCTTTCCGGCCAGTAGCCCGGATAATATGCCCACCTTGAACTTGAACTATCTCGCTCCCTTTCATAATTATTCAAGTTCTTGTAATTGTCGGTTCATAACTGGATCTTTAATTATCTCGATGCAAGAGGGTTTTTCTTCTTTTTATGGACACTGATGATTCCACCTGATTAAAGAGCTCCTTAAATTTACAAATAAAAGGCAAGCTCTATGAATTTCAGCTTTTGATTCACTTTTTTCTTCTTATTTTTTTCCCTCTTCCGGGCTTCTCTTTTCTTGACCTAATCTTGAAGAGGTTTGCTTTGCAGTTTATAGCTAGAGTACAACAGCAACTGCAACCCTTAACCTGTGAATCTGGTCCTTCTGCTGTGCCTCTGCTGGTGATGTTGATCCCCAGAAAAACCCTACTGAGAAATCCCTATCCCAAAAACAAGCTGGTGAAAGTAAAGACAAACATAAAGTTAATATTTTATTTCTGAGACAAATATGATAAATAAGTTATGGCTTCAAGATCTCCAAATCAAGGCAAGATATGGTGGAGACAGAAATGCAAAGATCTGAGTTTGTGAGAAGGAAATTTTTCTAAGATAAGAAAGGGTAAGATTGGAACAAAATGGTACAGAAATGAATGAAACAGTAGATCTTATATAGATATATATATATACACAATATGAAGGCATATATATATACAATCTAGTTGTGTAAGATTAATTATGAGTTACAATATTTGTTAATTGTCCCACATCGGTTGGATAAAATACCTTGGAGTTGTATATATGGCTTGGACAATCATCCCCCCTTGAGCTAGCTTTTGGGGTTGAGTTAGGTCCAAGTTCCAATCTTAACATGATATCAGAGCTCAAGTTCCACCGAATGTGTTGGACCACCCGTTCTGTCCATAGTTTGGTCATTTGTAAACTTCATACTCCAGATGTTCCCCCTGAGCGTGAGGGGGGTGTGTTAATTGTCCCACATCGGTTGGATAAAATACCTGGGAGTTATATATATGGGCTTGAACAATCCCCCCATTGAGCTAGTTTTTGGGGTTGAATTAGGTTCAAGTTCCAATCTTAACAATATTTGTGGCATTTCGTAAAAAAAATCGTTTAAATTTCGGCATATATTTTTTTAAAAAAATTATATTGCAGCTCAAAAGTTTCACATGGATAGATATTTGGTACATTTTTTTAGAATAACTTAAATTATGGCATATTTATTTGTGTAATAGTGGCTTTGTTTAATAAAATAATTAGGTACATATATAAGATAATACTTTATTATTTCTTTGGCTCATTTTTATACGAGTTAATAATTTTAATGATGCTACAATAATTTTATCTCCTTTCCTTGTATTTTTTTTTTCCTAATTTTGCCTTCGGGGGTTCAAATGTCATTTTATGTTTCTTAAAGGGCCCTCGACTGCTTTTCCCACCCACCCACATTGAAACTTGATAGAGGTTTCTTGAAATATCTCTCTCTGTTTTTTTTTTTTGCATGATTAATTTTATATTTCTTTAGTGTCAACTGTCAACTCTTTTATCAAATCAAATGTTTTTGCAAGTGGATTTACATCTTGTGCCAAGTATATATTCCCGACTTATATCATTCACAGAAAGGGAACATCGTAAACTTTTACTTGTATGTTTGTATCTGCGTGATTTTATCATTTACATTATCAAAATGTAATCTTAATCTATACGACGATATGACGTTCTTGTGTACAGTACTAAACACACAAAACACAAACATAAAAGATGGAAATTTTCAATTTACTTAGTGCCTAGATATATATTTTTGGAACATGCTTAAATATAATTTTGGAGAAATATAATTTTTAAACATGATTTCTATTTTCCTAATTACCATAGTTTCTCATTTTTTTTAATATATATAACATAAGTGCGACTCAAATAAATAATTAAAAAGAAGTCAAAGTATTTAATTTTAGCGGTTACTTAAATTTAAAAATTCTTTGATGACTAATAATTCGACTATAGTCTTATGTAATTAATTATACACCAACCCTCGTAAACTATGAAGGCCAATGCTTTAGAGAAAAAGGCTTCGGCCCCAGCAGCAAAAGTTCGTAGAGAGGGCTTGTAGCTCTTAATAATATAGGAAGTACTTTTAAGGTGAGCAAGATATATTCCGACCAAATTCAAAGATAATTTCGACCAAATGTAATAATTATGTATATAATAATAATAATAAAAAAAATAAAAAATTATGTCACGTAAATTTTTCAGGTCAGTTCGTCGCACACGAACAAAAATTTTTTCAGGCAAGTTCGTCACACACGAACAAAAGTTAACCTCCGGCGTGGCTCATTCGATATCTCCGCTCTCTCATCACTTAGGCATAGGTGGAGCTATTGGAAAAACCATACTAAATGTGGTAAAAATATCCTCCGAACTAACTAATTTTTGTAATTGTACTTGCCACATTAGATATATACATACGATGTAATCTTGTTCAATCCCTACGTCATTATCGTAACCCATGTAGCTATAAATAAATTGAATGAAAATGCGGGCGCATAATTTTTTAGATACTAACAAATTAAAAGTTCTATTCGACTCTATATATTCATTAAATTAAATATAGTATCGAGACATTCTACTCATTTTTGGGTGAAATATTCAAAATATACATGCATGTTGTTTTATTAAATTTTTTTTTAAAAAAAAAAAAGAAGAAGAAAACGTGGGAAGAATCATGGCTGTGAGAAAATAATGTGCAATATTGGGTTATGAAATACATAAAAATGGGTATATCTATTTTTTTTATTTATAAAATTGACGAAATTCTTAGTTCATACACTAAATTTACTGTATTGAATATTGGTATTTGAATGTCTCCGGTGTCTATTAGTTTAATTATTTTCTGGATATATAAGTTGTCGTACTGTATGAATTTTCAATCTTATAATCATGTTTGAGCAAAGCGTGTGTTATCTTTAAAATAAGAGATGATAATTTTTTTGTTACGTAACTTGCACATTTTTTTATTTTTAATAATGTTACGAGTCAATTCACGATTTTAGACCGTTAACTTACACTTTTTCTCAAATTTTTGTTCTTTTCATCAAAGAGCTTATGTGACTCTGAAAAATGTTACGCACATAAAAATTGCTATTGTGGCACTGAAAAATACTGACGCGTCGGATCTAAAACCGTGAATTGAACATGGCACCGGGAAATGCCGACATGTCGGGTTCTCTGTCAACACTCGGTGATAAATACTATAGATGATAAAAAAAGTTTGCAAGTTAGTAGACTAAATCGTGAATTGATCGATAATGTAACGTCCAAGATTCGACGACAAACTTCACTATATCAATCAACACGGAAACATTACGATGAGTCACTCATCTCATAATTGTTCTAAGTCAAATACACTTTAACTCTGAAGTTCTTATGTTATGAGCTCCCAAAAAGATGATATATCTTGTTAACATAAGTAATATCTATTAAATATTTAATATCTCTCATTCTATTGTGTGATCGATTCATTCATGCTCTTCGTCGGCCAGTCATGGTGAGATTCCATCTTTCAGTTGACCATCTATATCGTAGAGGTACTACCTATGAATTTCAGCTCCAAATCTCACAAATATCATGACAAAAAATATTATTTTTCCTTAAAATAATAAGATATCGTCCTTCCCCCCAAAGATCTTATATAGTTATATATCCTAGTCGTTTGATTTTATTATAATATTTTAAAAAATATATTTATAAATTTCTAAATATATTTTATAATATTAAAAACAACTTATAAATCGAACCAAACATGCTCTACATACTCCAGAGTTCAGAACTTCTCACTAACACGTCTACTTTTACTAGCCTGAAATTATAAATTCTAGCTAATTGATATATGCTATGTAATAATTCTCATACACAAATAATTTTAAAAAAAATAAAATCTGATGAACATTATTTTCCATCAAATTTCATATATATCTTCCAATTATATATATGTATGTACAAGCTAGAGTCTATGTATAGTTCCATTAGAGCCCTGCACAATCTATTTCAATTATACATATAAATAAGCGCAATCGTAATCTTTTAATCGAAAAATAATCACACTTTTTGCTTAATTACTTTGAAAAAGTAATATCTGTCTCCCAATTTTAAGGAAGTCGGCAACTCATTTATATTTTATAATTTCCCAATAAAAATAAAAATGAAGTTTTTTGTTGATTCTGGTAATGTCACAATTAATTAAATCATTCGATTCCTTTTTTTTTTATTTTATTTTTGCTAAAAAAAGTGTGATTCGCGAAAAATAGTGGTCCAAACCAACGACCCACACGGCAAATACAAACCCTAAATCGTAAGTTCATTACTAATATATGTGACTTTAAAAAATTATATATATATATATGTGTGTGTGTGCGCGCGTGCGCGCGCGTCAAAAGCTCGAAATTCCTTTAATGCACGCTTTATTCAGATGAAAAGGAAAAGCATGAAAGGAGTCGTGCTTTCATTTTCGAGCATATTTTGCGCCCGATTTTGCCCTTTCCATAACGCCATTTGTACGTACATTTCCTTTTCAATGATAAATAAATCAATAATTATCGTCTCCAATATATTCAATTTTTATTACACAACTTTTTATTCTAGAAAGGATCGACTTGTTATGCTTATGACAAATCACTTTTATGTTTAATTGGCACTCGAATTTATATTTAACAAAATTAATTTATAGTTAAATCAAATTATCTCATAAAAAATGTTGAGTTAGAACGATTAATGGGATGATACTTTAAGATAGTACGTACCTCAATGAATATATAAGGACGAACATTTATCGATACATATAGATTTTTTTTTAGTGAACGCGTAAATGTTCACAGATGGATGAATGTGTGTGAATGCAATCTTAGAAGGAAAAAGGATGCATCGATCTGACGGGGGATGTAGGGTTTCCGACAGTTGAATTTAAAATCCTTGAAAAGTATGAATTATATAACGTCCAAGATGATTAATGTCCACTGAATATTATTCTGCAAAATATGACTCACTCTGCAACACAAAATGTTAACATGTCCCTATCTTTCCAACAACTTGCTTTTTTTTTAAAAAAAAAAATCTATTATAACCAGCTCCTGTCATTTTAATTAGCCACCACACCTACTGTACACAACAACGTACACACACACACACACACATATATATATATATATAATATTATTAAACATACGTTAATTTAAATATTTATGTGTGCGTACAACGTTTATATATAAAGGTCATGAATCTCATCTTCACACTAATTAACAAAGTCTTGACAGCATTTGTTAATGTCACGGACAAAAATCAAACCATATTTTACTTGTATTCTTTGAGCAGGAACTAATGAGTACATGAATGCATGCAGGTGGACCATAGATTCCCAGACAAGAACACCAAAGTTTATTTCAAGGACAGAATTCAAGTATGAAATGTGTTTGTTCTTTCTTGCGCCTGTCACGTAAATTTGATTTCGGAGAAGGAAGTTGTGTACGTTAATGCAAGTGAAAATCAGATCTAGTTATGGATATATAATCGAAGATCAAGTCGTATACGAGCGAGTTTGGCATTTGTTACATCCTGTGAGTTGAACGCTTACGAGGACATATGAATCATAGCTAGAGTAACACAAATAATTGAATTCTAACTAATATACCCACAGAATTCGTATTGCGAAATGTGGCTATTGGGCTGTGAGTCGAGACGTCGTCGTCGATGTAGGCACGTATCAGCCGGATTTATACCTGCAACGACGATGCCTGATTAATTTGGAGCTTTAATGTATGACCCTAATTAGCATATATGTATACTTCAAGATATAGGCTTTAGTACTGTTCTTTAAGATAGGTTTAGAGCAATTCTTTTAGAACATCGAACATATATAATATTGTTCAATTATAAAAATAATTCTCCTTTAAACTTTTTGTATATTTATATAAAACTTATCTCCTGCATCGTGTCTTCCCTGGCATGCATGCAATATAAATTATAAAATATTTTTTAAATTAAAATACTTTTTCCTCATGAATTATTTCGTGATCCGAAATAAATTTCTACCCTCGCACGTCGGGTGGCTTAAATTTGAGATATTAAAAAAAAAATCAAAATAAGTGCGTGATATAATTGTGATACCTGTACGTTCACACGCCTTGAAAATGGTACAACTCGCGTGCTTGGGAAAGCAATGTGGAATGAAGCAATTAACGCCAATTAATGAATGTGGTCCATCCATTCATATACATTCTTTACTTCTTTTTTCTCTTTATTAGTAATCCATCCATAATATTCAATGTATATATGTATTCATTTTTAATTTTTTTTAGATATTATATTCATTAAATATATACACACACTACAAGGCTTTCTCCAATCACAAATCACAATTACTACTAAGGAAATTTACGTTTTTTATACTTTACGTTTTTTTCATAATTTTACTCTTCAAAGTTGTCAAAATTTAGTCTGAGTCATATATCTTTCAATTTTTTTTTACAAATTTAGTTCTTTTTATTGATAATGTTGATATGACATTACACACGTGACTAATACGTCGGTATTTTTCCCTAAATTTTTTCCCATCACAAAAAATAAGAAATTAATTAGGTCTTGTCTTGTATTCTTATACAAATGTTTTACGCAGAAGTTCACAGTTTATTCAAGATCTGCATCGGCATGGGTAAGTTTGCCTGTTTGAGATGAACTTTTTTTTTAGTCGAGAGATTATTATTGTTACAACTGAGTCTTGAACTCGAAATCACGTCCCATATTTGAAATCTTTAGTGTCAGAGCAAGTCATCTGACATATGAACTTTAGATTAAACAGTTATTGATATGCTTATTAATTAAGGCATCAAACGCATATGAATTAAGCTTCACGAGAATCAATTCCATTTCTTATGTTTGGAGAAGTATGAAAAAAATGGAAAGTAAGGGATACATAAGCCGGGCCTTGGGGAAAATGAATATTGGGCCAAAATTCATCAATGGGCCGTCTCAATTTCGTCTTCTCCATTTTCAGTGTTCATCGGCCTGGAATTGTGAATCTACGCAAATATGACTACTTCAGAGTATTTCATATTTCCCCAATATTCGTCCATTTAAGGCTATAAATAAATAAAAATGACATTATGGTGCAGAGAAAATTTAAATTCACCTTCAATCTTTCATAAACCAATAAAAGAAAGAGTGCGGTTCGTTCGAGAAATTCCTAACTCTCTATCTATGTTTTGTTTTAGATATCTTGTTTCACTCCGATAGTATTAGCTTAGGATTCTAATTCATTTTCCTAATATAGAGACGAAAGATATACAAGGGAGCTGATCAACTAACCTTTATCGAATTTGAAAAAGAGACAGAAGAAATGGTTCGATCCTCCGGATTGGAATTATGATTCAAGTGAACAAAGAATTTTCAAATATTGAAATAAAAAATGTCAAAATGGTAATGCAGAGATTGGTTTTTTGGAGGGGACAAATTAGAAAATCGAATATGAAATAAAATACAAAGCAGACCTCTATCAATCTCTGAGATGTTTGGTATGGTAGAACACAAATTATGAGAATTTGTACCCGAGAAACACGAAACAATTCTCAGTTTCTTTGTGTGGATGTTGGCGATAGTTAATCAAATGATGAGCGTTTTGAGAAGTTCAATGATCGACGGGCAATCCATTGACGAACACGATTTATTTTCGAAATAAATATACATTTGTTATAATAAGCAAATAGTTAATAATTATTAATTAAATCGAGATCTGTCTACTAAACTTGAAAAAAAAATTATTTTAAAGGAAAATATTTTTTTCCCAATTAACTTGTTTAATTTTGGATTTTCGTCAATTAAGTTTTCAATTTTTTTTAGATATACTAGTTTTTAATTTTCGGTAATTTTGTTTCAACTGTCGACCTGCCATATGAGAATTTAGTAATTTTTGATGTTACATAAGCATTTTTCAGTATCTCAACGACAATTTTACAAAATTAATGAATTTAAAAGTTAACGTATCAAAATCCAACTTTGAAAATTTAGTGGACCGAAATCCAAATTAATTGACATAACAAAACTATTTTCCCTTATTAATTTTCTCGGGGTGCAATAGAGCTAGGGGTGTCAATCGGGTCGGGTGGGTCGGGATTCGGGTCAACCCCTGATTTTTTTTCAACCCGAACCTGAACCCGAAGCAATCGAAAACCCTCAACCCGAACNGATGAAAATTTATCATATAAATATACAATAAATTTTATTCAAAATACAATATATAAAAATATATGTAATATTTTCAAAGAAAAAAAAATTCAGGTCAACCCGCGATTCAACCCGAAACCCGTCTAACCTGACACTAACCCGAACCTACCCAACCCGAACCCGAAAAACCCCAACCCGAAGCTTATTTTTTTCGTGTTGGATCGTGTCGGGTTGACGGATCGTGTTGCATTTTGACACCCCTAAATAGAGCTGAATCGAATTCTTGAATGTTTGAGGTTTACCTTTATATTAATGAATATATTTATGGCTCACGGGTTATTCGACCCCAAACGAGTTTGATAAATATAAATTAAAATTTTAAATATCCATTAAATTTATTAAAAACTAAATTATATATTTAGAGAAAAATATAATATTTTATTAAAATTTTAATTTTATTAAAATAAATAAATTAAAAATATATATTTCATAAATAAAGTGTGAATCTTAAACCAAATATCAAAATTATTATTTTTGTATTTCTCATGTACCTACAAACAAATCTGTTCACGAACTAACGAGTTGAATATTGTAAAGATTTAGCTTGATTTGTTTATCTTAACGAGATTAATTAAACGAACTCAAAAAAATTTTTTCGAATCAAGCTTCGAATAACTTACAAGTAGCTTGATTCATTTACATTCCTAACTATTTTTTTTATATGATCTCGTAAATTAAAGATGTAATCTTACTTTTGTGAAGCTTGTATATATTCTTGCGAGCGCCAATTTTCGATGTTCCCTCCATTGTCAAACTTCACCGACCAAAAATATATTCACAAAATTTGAAAGCAAACACAAATCGAAACTCGAACTTCCAAAACCAAATCATCCCTCCCTCCAAAATCTGTTTTCACCATTACTACAAATACCTCCCAACACCAGCACACATCGTTCCTTGATACATCTATTTGCGTGGCCGATGGAGGTGAAAGTTTCGATCATGAAGTATAAGGAGAAAGAGAACACCCCTTCAAATAAAATCGCCCCAGATTCTCAAAACATCGAAAAGATTCCAAAGTATAGGAGTCCTTTAATGGACATTACTCACTTTTACTTGGATTCATCTCCCCTTCCCAGGGGTTTCAGGCTACAATCCTCCATTGTAATATCTGGGTTGTTGCCGAGTAATCGGAAGAAATATTCTGCTGCTCACAATAAAGTTTACGAATCTCGCTCGAAGATCTTGAGAAGTCATTTTAGATAGATTGTGCGTCTGTTTTATTTAAAAATAATAATGTTTCTATTATTATTTAACAAATTCTTCATCTCTTATTTTAGATTTGTATCGTCCATCTACTTCAGCAATGCAATTTTTTTATTGATTTCTATAGATTGGTCTAACTTGGGAGAGATCTGAATAACTTGATATATTTGGAAGAAGATATATGAAAGAGGCACCTAAGCCTTGAAGGAATTTTTTTTACCCTGAAGATATTATAACATAATTCTCTCATATGTAAAAATACAATTTAGGCGTCTATATTTTAAACTGGTATTCAGAGTGATACCCTGAAGCTGACACGAAGTAAGGTTTGGATGTATAACATTTAATGAGACCACATGTCGTGAGCTGTGTCGATTGCGATTCGGGCATCATCCGTTGACTTTTTTGGCTTCATATTAACAAATTTCATTTTTTGAGGTAAAATGTAATAGGGGTTTAAAACAATATTTAGACTTGGGAGATTAGATTACGTATAAATAAATGGCCTGACAGTGATTGCCTACCAGTGTTGCTTGATTTAATGAATCATTGAACGTGGCCTCTAATTATCGCTCCTACACGTCAGTCAGATGACCAAAAACGATCACAAATCCCAATATATAAGCCCTCAATTTCCCCCGGAAATTCCAAGAAATAATAACAAGAACCCTGCAGTAAGGATTTGAAGTTCGCTTGTTCTTTTTTCAGAAGATCGTATTATGTGTTGCAATGGGGATTGCAGGCCTTTGGGCTTCCTACTGGGTTTGCCCTTTGCGTTTCTTTCCTTACTCGTCTCCCTCGTCGGTATACTCGTCTGGATTGTGGGGTGAAGTCTCTTTACTCGGAAATTTTACTATGCTGTGTTTTTGTTTTGTAATTCCAATTTTGTTTTATCGAGGCGGTATCTGTTGTATTGATCTTGAAACTAGGTTGACGTTGAGCTGCATATGCCCTTGTTGCCTGTGCGTGACGGTGTTGGTGGAGTTGGCGCTGGAGCTCATCAAAGCCCCCATTCATGTAATGGAGTGGTTTACTTCTCAAATCCCTTGCTGACATTTTTAAACTTTTTTCCTTGTACTGGGATCATTCTTACAATTGATTTCTTGTTTATTTCGTTAGCCGATTATCTGTTTGTTTTCTTCAAGAAATTATCTCAACTATAGGGACAGCAGAAGCACTAGCGTGACTCGATTTTCTACATGTAAATATCATCCCCTTGAAATGGGTAGTGCGTGTAAAATCAATCGTTGCTCTTTCTTGTCAAGTTAATTTTTTGTTTATCACATTGATGAACAATCCGTAGACCGTGATTAAAGGTTCTCTCATAATCTCCACTATAATTGGGAGAAAATCATGGATTATGCTTCATTATATTTTGAAACTAGGACTCCAACATTTCTTGGTCAACCAAAAGAAACAAACTTTGGACGCCATTCCCAATGCACAAGATTATTCAATGTTCAGCATTATTTTACACCAAATACAAAAACAGCCGAAAGGACTTCCTAGATGTGAGCTTGATCTAAATCCCTTCTCCAGTTCCACGATATGGCTCATCTTCTCTATCCTTGGATCCACGATCCTTCTGTTCCAGAACTCGAATTGGGTACTGCCCAATAAGTAGGTCCTTAGTTGTCTGCCCAATTTCCATTAAAGTTTCGCCAATGGCCTGAAAGACTCCGCCGCCACCGCCGCTCCCCGGCCTTGGCATTTGTTCATCTTCGTCTTCCCCATGAAAGAACTTTTCTGTTGGCGCTTCCCCCTTCGCCCTCGTTTCAAACCTTTCTCCGCTCTCTCCCTATGTGAAAACAAACATCAATTAAGCATACAACATGATCATTGTACTATAAAGATTCAACTTTTAATTCATGTCCTCTTGCATCTGCCAAAAAAGGAAAAAAAAACTCATATTTATTGAGGACAGAAAAACTGGTTACCCTCTCATATGAAGCATTCTTTGCTTCCAATTCCTTCTGTGCCTCTGCCTTCTTCGTACCAGCATACTCTGCTGCTTTTTCTTGACTTGCAATCACCGCATCCTTAGCAGCCGCCAGTTTCTCCCCAGCATAGTCCACCACCGTCTGTCCAGCACCAGCAACCTTATCCTTGGCGGCCACCGTCTTCTCCCCTGTGTACCCTGCAACGCTAGATGTTACCCCGGCCACTGCTTTGGTCGCCTCCGCCACCTTCTCCAGAGTATAATGGGTTGCCCCCCAACCAGCCGCAACGGCCTGATCCTTTGCCTCTGTGGCTACTTTCCCAGCATATCCTGCAGCACCTTTTCCACTTTCCACCGTAGCGTCTTTTGCAGCCGCTGCTCTGTCTCCAACACAGCTTGCAACATTTGTAGTGGTATCCACTGTCGTATCTTTTGCCGCCTTGGCTTTATCAGCGGCGTATCCAGCAGCAGACTGGCCTGTCGAGGCAATAGCATCCTTTGTTTCCACCGTCTTTTTCGCCGTAAAATCCTTCGCCTGCTGGCCTCTCTCAACTGCGGTGTCCTTCAAAGATCCACCTTTTGATGAGATAGAATCCTTTGCCTCCACTGCCTTCTGCGCGGTATAATCCTTGGCCTGCTGGCCCTTTTCAACCGCAGGGTCCTTCAAAGCTCCACTCTTATCGGCAATATACTGACTTCCCGTTTGAATTCCTTGAAGAACGTTGTCCTTTCCTCGACCTGCTGATTCTCCGGTCTTCTGCAATGCCGAGGCACATGATTCTTTAGCCTTCTCGTATCGCTCCTCCGCAGCCCTGATTGCCTCCATGGAGTTCTGTTGAGCCGTACCTCTCAATTCTGAGATCTCCTCCAATGACGGCCCTTGTCTCCTATCACGTCCCCAGTTCTTGCCTTGTTCATCCTTCGTTTCTCCAACTTCCACAGGAAGAGTCTCGTACTGGTGCACTTTCTCCGCTGATCCAGCAGAACCAGGAGACCCCTGAGGCGACTTAGCCTTCTCAGCCAGAGACTCGTAATGGGTTCTCATTTTCGGAACCACAACCTTCCCCACCTCTGTGTTGCGTTGATCAGCGACATTCTCCCTTCTCACTTGCTCCGAAGCCATCGTCAAGCTATCAAATACGCACTTCCGCCGTCTGTATAACCTTAATCTTCTTTTGCTTTGAGTTCTTTTTGCGAGTGGTGAATAGTGACAATCAACTGCTTTAAATAAAAGCGAGAGGTAGAGGAGGAACCATGGCGGTTGTTGCGATAAAATTTAAACGGAGATGGACAAGTGGTGAGATATCAAGAAACTCAAGTGAGTCAGCAATTGATATATCTCCGAGTGCTGACACGTGTTCCAATGACAAAAGTATGGATCTTACAGTTTTCCCATCCTATATGAAAAATAACTTTATCCCGTTGGCTGACTCAATGGGTAAGCATTTAATGTAATTTTATTTCTTTTTTTTTTTTTGGACAGTAAATTTAGTTTTCAATTGCAAATCAATATTTAATACCATACGCTAATACAATAGTTTTCGTTTTAATAGTTTATGTACATAATACATTTCCGAACTAAATTAGAGATTTTATTTATTAAATATTTTTCATTGGATAAAAAATCGAGTTTAATTCAATTTACAGTCAGTATAAACATTGTTTTAGTAGTTCATATGGGGCCAACTGTTCGTTTCATGTGACTCAGGCAAACCCTTTAATTAATGCCAAACTAATTCTGAGATAATTATTACGACACAAACACATTGAAAAATGGGAATAAGAAGAATAAAATTCCTATGATGAACATTTCCACTTCACAAATATTATATTCAAATGAAGAGGGCAGTGTAGAGCAGCAGATTCCAAGTATCCGGCAACCCAGGGAGGCACCAGTGGCTGCAATCCAAGCCATTATGCAGCCCATAGTAAACGGGGTGAGCATCTTTCCGATATTGTGACAGTAGTGTGATATCAAGTAAATATACAGGTTTCTTGATTCGGCTCAGCACTTTGTTCAGTACTACTGCAGCCATTGGGGTTCCTGCTGGATACTTTACCCCAAAAAATGGTTGTGTTTGCCCTACACATGTCTTTGATGGCTCGTTCCAATCCTTTCCCCTGCAAATTTTAGAGATCGAGTAGGATGTTTTTGAAAAGAACACTTACACAAATAAAATAAAATGTTACGATGGCCGGAGATCGAGGAATGCTTACACATAATGCACGGGGGAAATTCCTTGGAAGAAGACTTTGGTTTTGGAAGGATCGATGTTTCTGTTGACCCATCGTGCCCAAGTTGCCATCCCTTTATAATACGCGACCAAACGGTTCATATCTTTGAACAACTTCCCCCCCTCTTCCATATAATCCCATCTGCATTCAAGAGCAAATACTCAAATTAAATCTATATATTTCTAATTTCGAAATAGGTAACAATTTTTGTCAATTAAATTCTTTTGCATGAATGTACAAACGATGGATAAGATCATCTCACGGCTGAGAGCTTCCGGTGTGAGTCCACCAATGCCAGGAGTTGAAAATCAACATGTCCATACCTCTCCATGCATCGCCATTTTTAATTGAATCAAGCTTCAGAACACGACCCACTTGCTGCCTCTCCAAGTCTACAAGGTATTGAGTCCGATAAAGTAGCAAGTTTACCCCATAATCCTGAAACCCAAATTATACAAATTTAATTAATCTACTCCATAAGATGTTATTAGGTATAATTAAAGATTTATTTTTATTTTCTGGGTGCTTCTGACATTGCAAGCAATTGGCGTACCAAAGGATAAAATATGCTAGATACTGCTTTATTAATTATTATTATTAATTTGATAATTGGGGTTGGGAGTGTTCGAGACTTCCTCCCAAAAAGTAAGAGGAAACAGAGAGGGGTATGGACCATACAACTTTGGTTGGATACTTCCAAAGCTCAATCAACATCCCATAGTCAAATCGATTCTAATTTGGACCAAACCCCACTCCGCGTATCGGTCCCTAGCTCCGTGGGTCGGCTTTCCCGCTCCTACATCCTAACCACGTGTTGCTCTTCTTATCTCGCGAACGGTCCATTAATGCTAAGAAATCCCAAACTGACCACACATAAACCCAATATTTAAGGAGCTTACCCATTTATATTAAACTCCCACACAGGCCTGCGCGCGCATACATATATATTTATTTGATAATATATAACGCAAAATTTTGAATACATTTAAATTAATACTGCACAACGCAAAAGTATAAAGTTTTGTATGTGATTCTTAGCTTAAAATAACTAAATAAATAAATGAATACTGCACGTACATAAATTCTTTTGCCTGACTTCTGGGATTTTTGTTTCCATTTGATTTCAGTTTTCCACGTGAGCGTGTGACAGAAATGTATAAATAATTGATTGATTGACCCTAAAGTCCAATATATTTAGTAAGTTATTCTCATGTATTACGTTACCTTGATGGATATACGGCTTTTGATGAATTATGGTTATTCCAGCAATTCAATCTTTAACGGAGGTCGATTTCAAAATCGACGGCTTTGAAAACAATTATCAATCAAAAGTCAAAATTGACGTCTCAAATAAAACTCTTTTATTTAAATTATATTATTATTATATTATACTATATGTGTGTGTGTGTGCGCATACATCTAAACATACGATAAAACGCAGTTGTTTGATGACGAAAGTGCACAATTTGTCCCTACCTGCGGAATCATGCCGCACCAGAAGCACAGACATATCGTAGCATAAAATTCTCTGTGCAAGAAATTTTAAAATTTTAAATCCGAATCTTACCTTTTTCATGATATAAAACTGAATTACCATAATTAAATTAGTGACAAAAATGCATTAACGTTGTGGTTAAGAAACTTTAAATCATTATAAGGTGATAAAAGTGGCGAGAATTTTCTAATTGTAGTGACTAAAATGCATTATTATTCCTTTGGTACTCCCTTAGGACCAAAGTTAGATCACGGATCACCAATAAATTCAGACTTTATTTCAGGATTAATCATGATTTTCACCTAATGATGGGTAATTTTTTTGTGTTACGTTATAATTAAGTTTCTTACAAGTTATGATTGAAAGGAACCAAAAGCAACAGCATATATATTCATATTGCAAATTGCTGCCAAAAAGTTTTAAAGGGAAAAGGAAAACACATGCATGCACTATCCAAAAGTCATTATTATTATTATCATCATTTTTTTTGTGGATAAATTTAGCTTAATCTGAAAAGGTATATCGACTTTAAGTGTAACAGAGGATAACAGAAAAGGATATTTCATTTCTGGAATAATATATTTTCTATTGATTCCTAGCAATTCTTCTACATCCTGGTTTATCATGTACGTCTTGTTAGATTCTTGTTTTTCATAATAAGATTTTTTTAAAATTGTTTGAGTTAAATCATGATCCAATAAATGCAATGAATTTATACGAATCGATCGTGGGAAAGATCTGAAAATTTTAAAAAAAATCATAATTGCTTGAATTAAATCATGATCCAATAAATGCAAAGAATTTATACGATTCGTGGGAAAGATATGAAAATTTTTAAAAAAATAAAATTTACCAGAAAAGTGAGCTGAGCTAGGCCATCTCTTCTGATGAGTGATGTCTTAGCATTCGGTACCGATGAATGAATCATGCAACTCAATGACTGCCACATATTCAAGCTTAGTGAATCCCCGACGAACATGATCTTCTTCCCCCTCCATTTCTCCAAGAAATTCACCCCATTAAAACTGAAATTCATTCAACTCATTTAGTTTACCGCAGTCTGAAAACATGGAAAATAAATTTTAGAAAAACAAAGCAAAAAAATTGCATGACAGCCCTTTCATATACTGTTCGAGAAATATAAAACAGACTGCGATATAAAATAATTCATCTGCTGCTCTGGTTAGCTTTTTCCCAGACTCTGTGACCCGTTCAAGTTTCTTCCTTTGAAACACTGGATTATCTGTGTGATTATGGCGCAGAGAGCACTGTTATAGCTAGTTACGTACCTCGGTAAGTTGCAGGAGAAAGGCTGCCATCTATATTTGAGGTACATGCGATCGGGTCTCTTGTACTTGAGGCAGTTGAATTCGTCGTCTATAAATGGACAAGTTGAGAAGTCGTAGAGAGGATAAGAAGCATCGTAAACCCATTTTCCCTGAAATATGTTGCACCCTCCGGCCAGCTTTCTGCCGTCACCGGCGGAGGTGGTGGTGGCGGTGGTGTTGAGGTATTGCTCCGCCGCCGTCTCATGTGAAAACAAGAAAGCCGCTACAAGCAGGGCTTTTAGTTGAAACGAGACCATGTCGAATCTTAAACTTGAAGTTATGGCTTCGAATTTGAAGTGTATATATACTTACATTAAAGGCGAGGTGGATCAGGGGCACTGTTGGAAAATCCCTTGTTTATAATTATAATTATATTTATCACATGATTTAGATGAGAAAAACTTAAAATTGATCATCGATGCATAGTTACATAAATATAATGGATTTAAAACATATAGATATCAGAACGATTGACCATAATGTAATCATAAGCTATAAATATAACTAGTATGTATATGAGATGTGTTACACTATGTTCCGATCAGTTATTATTGCACAATTATATTATGCTAAATTGTGTAGTTATTGCTATCTTATATGACTATTTCTCTTGTGAGACGATCTCACGAATCTTTATCTGTGAGACGGGTCAATCTTATCGATATTCACAATAAAAATTAATATTTTTAGCATAAAAATCAATATTTTTCATAGATGACCCAAATAAGATATCCATCTCACAAAATACGATCTTTGAGATCGTCTCACACAAATTTTTGCCAATACGATATTGGTGTTCNAGATATATATCTCACAAAATACGATCCGTGAGATCGTCTCACACAAATTTTTTTCAATATGATATTGGTGTTAGCTGAGTTGACAATCCTATCTTTTGCCCGAAACGTATTCACAACTCCATCAAAAAGGTGTTGGTTTCACTTTCTACTAGTATATATATTCTCTTCAAAAACTGAAAATGGCAGACATCTTGTGGTGGATCTCCCCATCGTCCATGTGCCCCTTCCATTGTTAAGCAGAGTCACAAGTTTTTATATGTAATTTTACTAAAACATTTATAAAATTTGTAACCCCAAATAATGCCCAACAATTTTTTTTTCTTTTCTAAAAAACCGTCGATGGAAATTAAATATTTGAAATTAATGAAACGATTAACTGAATAATATACAATTAAGAACAAAATGATTGATAATTATATGGACAAAGACTTTATTGTGACACTAATCATGTGATACATGGAACATCATTCCAAAGATGTTTCGGTGCCAGACGGCAACAGATTGCGACACCACCTTATATTTTAGTTGACTGATTATATTTAAGCATATAATATAAAATTTTAATCAAATATAGTGTGCGATATTTTTAGTTAATTATAAGAATGTAACTATGTTTTTTTTAATCAAAACTTATGACAGAAATGACTAAAATTGATCAATAAATATAATTACAAGATTATAATTGATGCAATAAAACATGCATAATAATTTTACTTTTTTTTTTCTAAAATAGTAATAATAATAAAAAAAAAAGATCAATTGCGACTTTACAAGTCTCCTCATGACTACTTGAATCGATCATCAATGTACTTATCGGGATGGATATATAATAGGCTATTTTTTGTCTCATCAACCAGAGGTACAAACAAACAATCGTACTATGAACTCTTTTTAATAATAATAAAAATCATTTTCTATAGATGTAATGATACTTTAACCATACGAATATTATTTCGTCATTTTATTAGACAATAATTAAATAATGAACTTCATATAAATATTAAATAGTGGCATGTTTGGCCCTTTTCAACATCAAAATGTAGGGTCTACAACTTTAGTAGCTTCTATAAACTTTTTTATATTTGGAATTAGAATCCAAAACATCCACTTCACTTCCTCACCTAACTCTCAGTAGCAAAAGGTGCATTTTGCCCTTTTAAGTATAAGAAATAAAATTAATACATATGAAAGCAAAAAAAAGGCCCTAAATTCATTTTAAATTATAGGAAATTTTATGCCTAATTAATTTGGTAATGCATCCCCATTGCCAAAGATAGCATTAAAGTCAAAACTTTCCACAAAGATATATACACCCTTTTCACTAATTAGAAATTACCAAATCTTTCGAAGATTTTGATTAAGACTTCATATTGAATATGGATAATTTAATTAATTTTCTTGATTAAGATATAATCATTCCTACGTTGAAGTGTATAAAGTTAAAATGCAAATTAAAGGCAATTGCCCACTTGCGTGTCTTCGAGTGAGAGGAGCGTATTATATTTCACTTTCATATAATAATAATAATAATAATAATAGTGATTTGGCGCTCTGCTTTTGTCACCTCGTGTATATGTGTCATTATTATAGTAACAATAGAATATAGAAATTGGTTGTGCTCACCAAACTAGTAACATGTATATTGTGTTACGATCTCATAAATCTTTATTTTTGAGACGGATCAATCCTACCAATATTCATAATAAAAAAATATTACTCTTAGTATAAAAAATAATATTTTTCATGGATGACCCAAATAAAATATCTGTCTCACAAAATACGATACGTAAAACCGTCTCACACAAGTTTTTGTCCCTAACTTGGGTTTTGTTTAAAGATATTCAGAATTCATTAATTTCGATTATTGGTTTATTGTTTATAACAAAACAATTGATTAAATCTTAAATTCATATATTTGTCATTGTTTATAACGAAACAATCGATTAAATCTTAAATTTATATATTTGTCGCACATTAAGTAAACATGACAATTTAGATGACAGCATTTTTAACAAGGCCTCCCATAATTAGGTCGCGGAGATTGCAAATTCAGTCAGTAAAATCATAGTATTTGAATGTAGATTCACAAATTTTATAATTCCATTCAACATTTTCTCAACAAATATAACCAAAATAGTAATCTATTAAATATTTCTTATATGACAAGTCGACCAAAGCTCACATTATAAATAAATTAGATGCAAAAATTAAGGTAAGGTAAATTAAGTTCATCGGGAGCAACTATGTCCATCCCTGCAAAATAAAAACAAACTGGCCTTATTTCAACAGAATATTGCGACCACTCGTCTAGTCTCGACTCGTCTGCCTCGGGAAGGAAACATACACGCGAATTATCGAATATAAACAGCCTTTACATATTATGTTTGTTGAAGATTCGGAACACCGGGGAGAGAAGCTTACTAGTCTCATAATAATATGTTATATTGCGATACATTACTTACACAGTAGGCCGTTAATGACATAATATGCATCTTCAGTAATAGTTTACGAATTAACTTACAGATACTATATGTTTCTACAGAAGCTCCCACTCAGATTCCAAAGAATCGTGATCCGTTATTTTTTGTTTCAGGCCAGATTCTATAGAATGAGCAGGAATCATCTCCTCTGGATTGTTTTTTCCACAAAAATCTTTATGCCCTTCTTTCCTTGTGGACCTCAGTTTCGCTGAAAGAGCGTCACAGATCTTTTTCTGCGAGAAATCAAGATTGTCAAACATGCATTCATTCAAAAGAAACAAATAGTGAAGGCAGAGAGCAAGAAACCTTGTAAGACTTATGTTTTCTGTTTCCTATTGAAACAAAATCAAGATTGCCCCCTTCAATGAAAACACATGTTTCCTCCAAGTTCGACCCTTCAAAAGCCTCGAAGGTTTCAATTTTTGGTTTAGCAGCTTCTTCATTCTGGATCACCTCCATGTCAAAGTTATCTGACCATGTGGTAACAGTACTCAGTAAAAAAAATTACCTTCTATGAAACTTTACCTACCAACTTTACTTGCAGAGATGCTACAGTTAGGTACCAAGAATTTGCCCTCTGTCAAAAATTATTCGTTGATTCCAAATGCTTTGTTTTCCAGTAGAGAACTTTGAAGACGTAGATAATAATACCCCTTCTCTGAAATGATTAGATTCACATACCTTTGTCAGGCAGCACAATTTCCTCGACAGCAAACTCAACATTGCATGTACTAGCACTCCTTATATCTGGATATGACTCGAAAAACGAGCCATTCTTTATGGTTGTGTCTGAAACAAGAAAATGAAAAGGTTGACTTAACATGCGTTAAGTTCCCTAATACCACAATAAAGATGATATCCATTCTCTGATATATGCAAGTGTTATAACCTTCATCAGATGCCGTGACCTTTTCACCGACTAATTTGACGTCGCATGCATTAGTTGCATTATTCAAGTCTGTCTGAGAAATTAAAGTGCCGTTCACAGATGTACCTGCCAAGGAACGATATATCGTAAGAAAAGGTAGGGTTTTTGATATAGAAATCATATGTAAATGAGGATAAAATACCAAGAGATGAGGTACACTCAGATTCGTATTTCTTCTGCCTCCCAGATCCAGCTGCTATAAGTTTGTCAGTAACAGAGGACTCGATTTGAGCATCAGAAACAAGCGAACTTTGGTTTACTGGTCCAGGATCACATCTTTCAAGAGAGTCCAAGGATGATTTTAAATTCATGTCACCGGAGGACTTCAAATGACTTCCACTACCACCACATGATGCACTCTCGTTGCTCCCAAGTCCCAACAGAGAAGTTGCTGGACCCGCTAATTTTGAAGGCCGATCCATCTGTGAAATCCTTTTGATTCCAATGGGACGTCGGTACACTCCAAATTTATTACTTTTTGAAGAACACAAATCAGAGGATGTATTTTGAACCAAAACTTCAGAACAGAGAGGAGGCAAATTTGTATCAGAGATTGCTTCATCTTCGGTTTTTAACTTCTTTAGCTCTGTTGGGCTTTCTAATGAGAATGATTTTGGCTTCTTACTAAGATCAGTGTGAGCATAAGGGTTCAGAGATAAGTCTCCAGCAGCAACTTTTACGGGATCTACACAAGATGATGGGATTAAATCTTGCATTACTTCTGAGTAGAATTTCTTTACACTCGCACCGACTTTCTGTGCCTGATTTTCCATGTACTTGACAGCATCCTGTACAAAAATGATAAAAAAAATGTTAGATATTAAAAAAAGTTCCAGTCCGATCAAACATCGTAATAGCATTATTTGTTGAAAATTTGAAGCAGAATTAAAAGCCAGTAAAACCTAGAATAGGTGTGTCTTTGCGAATGATCCAATACTTGAAAAAGAGAAAAAAGCCATATGTAGACACACTATGCGTGATGGGATGTAGTTCTGCATATATATTGTAAACTACTTTTCAGGCAGAAGTAAATATATCAAAAGGGTACAAGGTAAAGTATATCCACGCCAACGTAAATTTAACGAGGTTAATTTTACAATCGATGATGAAATTATTTTGTACAAAATATAATATTGTTGATTGATCAAAAGATCTGTCAGACCAAGGGTAAAAGTACATTAAAGAACCAACAATGCATCGGCAGGAAAATATTATTTCCAGCCAATTTATATTTTGGGGAAGGACGACACATCTAGAGTCTAGATATTAGCAATTTGATGCATAAAAGATCATTTGAAGGCAATTGTCGTGAACTTCACAGCAAAAGACAATATTGAATACAGACAAACATTGACTGAACTTTTCCCGACTTGGATCAACTCAAGATGCCACACCTCATGCTTTCTTGCAGCCAACTAAAAGGCCCAGAAGCATCGAGGTTTATTTGTATTAAAGGACTTTAAGTATTTCAAACCCAAACCCATTGCATATATTCATCTTTCGGTACCAAGTATATAAGCCATTTAAGGAAACAAACAAAAGAAACTATATGAAGGAATTAAACAGAATCACTGACAATAACTTTTACATCTAGAACACATAACTCAATTTACAGCATAAAAGAGAAAACAGGAGTAGTTACCTGGTACATAACCTCTTCTACCTCCGAACACATAGCCTCAAACTTTTGGTATACATCACCTGCCCAGGCTACACCTTTGAAATCCATAGCAAAACAATTATCGAAGTCAAAGTCCAAGTTCCAAGATTATTCAGCCCTCACCTGCAGGAATTTGACTAAAATATCAGCTGATATAGTTTGTTGAATTTTCCACACTATAGCTAGTTTGGAGTTCCATTCCAGTAAAAATATGAAGCCATAACACTAATGCAGATATGTCTCACTATCTTAACAAATTTTCGACAACATAATACAGATATTAGAGGAAAAGTAGAGGAATTCTCTTCAGAAGTCAAAATTCAAACGAGATATATCCAATAAAGTAGATTCTTTTGGATGAGGTGCTAATTGTTTTCTGCACTGTTAGTTAATCATCTCTTTCCTTAATGCGAAACAAGATATATTGCATAAGTAGATTCTCGTGGACGAGGTGTTGTTCCGCTCTGTTCGTTAATCATGTTTTATATTTAATTCAACTGTAAGACATGAAAACAACTTTCTAAATACTATTATACAACAAAGACTGGGCACGCTTGAAAGTATAGTAAGCTCAATAAATACAGACCTTTGACATTAAGGAAGAGGGCAGACGTTTTGTCGTGATTGGGATGCTAAATCATATTGCTTCTACCCAAAAGGTCTTAAAATTTAATTAACCGGACAAAAGAGTATAAATTGTGGTAAGAAACCATTCACAGTTGACAAAAAGCCATTCGGCGAGATAACAAAAAGAATGACGTAATATTAACTCCGCCAACACCCAATCAATAAATATTTTCAGCAAAAAATCGATAAAACATAATTCATTATTGCATGGGCTCAAGAACTATGAAGAAAATGGAGTCTCAAAAATAAACTTGAATGGAGAATCGAGAAAAAAAAGCACCTAGGAGCAGATTAAGAAAGAAGATATACTAAATTCCCGGAAGTCAATATCACAAATATCATTAAACATGAAAACATTGCTAGAAAATATTCCATCAAAATTCCTGCAACAGGCGCATGACTAACAAGAAGGCAACCCAAAAGAAGGATTTCACATATTTGAAACTGCAAACTAAAAACATGAGAAACATAACAAGAACACTTTTGGAGAAGAATCCTCAGCACATAGCTGGAGTATAATAAACTCAGAAATCCCTACAAACCATTGAAACACAATCACTTCCAGACGAAAATTCCCATTCAAAAGGGGAACTTTTTAAGAACCCTTTTCCTGTCATTGGAATATATTCTTTCACAATTCAACTTTCATTGATATAGAATAAAACTTCAAATACAGAAAAGCCCATCAACAGTTCCTCTATTTCCAAAATAAGGTTTTTAATCTAGCCTAAACCGTAATCATACCAAATTTCAAGCAGAAGTAATCCGAACCCTGTAAGTCAACCATCAACCAGAAAACAAGACCAAAACTCCAAGCCTCCACCCAAATTCCATACTTTTCACGAAAACCATTTTTTGTACTCCACCGAAAAAAAAAACCCAACTGAAAAATTAATAATCAAAACGAAAAGCTCAAAAAACATTCGAAGAGCTACATTAAACCCAGGAAATATATAAGTAAAAGGACGATCAAAAGCATACAAGTCAACAAGAAAACTTAAATATCATCAGTAAAAGGTAAAGCAGCAGAACTTACGGACTGACGAACGAGAAGTAACCCCAGAAGCAGAAAGCATGATGAATTATACTTCAAAAAATTAAGAACAAAATTGAAAAATAAAAATACAATGGAGAGATAGAGATTAAAAAGGGTTGAGCAGAAGGAAAGAGAGAAACGTAGAGGTGGAATAGAATGCATCCTGTTAGCTTTGGGCATGGGATTTTGACACGTGTACAAGAATCAGCTTTGACTAGTTACTTCGTCTTGTATTCCCAAAAAAAAATTATTATTTTTCGTAAATGGACGATGTAAACAATGTCTTTAACTCCTAATCTGTTTAAAATTATTATAAATAATCTTAAAAAATCATCGCTAAAAATTCTCAATTTTAATATAAGTTTCCACTATTTATATATTAATTGATTTAACTTCAAATATATATTATATATTAACAATTGTATTAAACTACATTATTGTGCAACAGACTACATATGCATAAATACAGTTTGATATATTGTCCGACCATTATATTTACTTATATATATGTTCAACATTAAGATGATTTATATAATTGATATATTTCATCGTATCCAATCGATTGATACGTAAGTTTTATTAAAACTTAGCACAAATATAGTATCTCCAACAGTTTGGTGATATAGAATAATTACTTTGGAGTAATGTCATGTTCATGACAAAACTTATACCATTTTATCATATATGAAAGAATATATTTTTTAATTTTAATATAATTCTATATTTTCTATACAAAATAATAATTTATACACATATAACATATGAGTATGTAAAAAAAAAAAACTTCCACGCACATTAAATTTAAAAATAAAAAAAAAAAAAAAATTTAAACACAAATAACAAATGAGTATGAAAAAAAAAAAAAAAAAAATAAAAAAAAAAAACTTCCACGCACATTAAATTTAGAAATAAATATGATAAAATCATTTAAAATAAAAATTACAATGTAGAAATCAAAAGGATATACATCAATGAACATTTTTTGATTTATTTATTATAATAATGATGATCACAATAAGCATCATTACTATTATTATTTATTGTTCTTTCTTTCTTCAAATGGTTTCCTATAAAATCCTCCGCATGTATATCTCCTCAAACTTTCATCTCCACATTCAAACCCTACTGCTCTAAATTAAACATCACACATACTGTGAGTTTACAGATCCAAATTCTTCTGCATTTGCGCGAAAAATTGTAGTACGATTCCGACGCGTCTCCAAACGGTTAACATGCCCAGGATTCATCGACATGAACCTCAATCACGAGAAAAGAGACGAAACCAAACGCTTCCACAGAGGAGCCGAAGAAACCTCATTGTCCCTTCACGCCAACAAACTTCTCGATCCCTTTAATTTGTTTTTGGATTGGGTTCCATTCAGTTTTAAAAAAACACCCTCGCCACATGCATGCTTAATGTGACCAATTGTTTTAAACACATTTACCTAGTTAAGGTGCCGAGGGGTTAAGGTTATGTAATAAATTAACATCCAGAAAATTTTAATTCACTCAGTATGTTTATTTTTAAAATTTTAAATATATATCATTAAATTAAACACAATTTATATTATTATGTAAATGTTAAGCGAGAGAACTTATTACTGCCCTAATATATTATTTATTTACAAAATATATGTTTGAAAAAAAAAAAAGATTTGTCCAATATGATTTTCTAAACCAGTTTAATAAAATTTGCAGACCACAAATATATAAAAATTAATTATCTATCGATTTTGGACATGAAACACATGAATGAAATGGTCATTTGATAAATAGTACTAACTCCAACTTTTGGTCCTTTTGTTATATATTTATTTTTGGCATTTAAAAAATCAATAATTAATTTTGCTTGTTCAGTTCAGCATGCATCACTAATTTCAATTTCAGTTGTTTAGTTTAGTACACATGAAAAACACTCAACTATTACAACTTTTGAAACCGTCGATTATCACAATCAACAGGTGAACATTTTTCATGTGTCCCTTCGCCAGCCTTGCAAGAAGGAATTCTCCTTCTGTGAAAGAGGGGCCTACAGTTCAAGTTGGGTACACATGAACTTCACCAGCTTCGATTCTGCACATGATAACCGACATCATCCAATCTGCTTTATGATGCAAAGAAAGCTTGAATTGCATGGCAGCGCCCTAACCTACCTTTCTTCGATGTGGCGCTGGATGTGAGAATCAACAACATTGGCTGCCACCACGTGAAATTGCCTCCACATGACTTCTTCAACACGAAGTACATGCATGATGCATAGCTTCACCTTTGTGATTTACTGGTATAAATAAAGGCCAGTTTCGAGATTAAGTAGCCCATCTTCCCTTCTGATCCATTTTCTTCAAATTTTTCGGGCTATGGAGTTGCCTGTGAAGAAACCATATTCTGGTCACCAAGAAACTGCTCAGTACTATAAAATAAAGACTAAAGATTTATCATACACATTGTTTCCAAGATATGGTTGGCTTGGGTGGAGAGAGGGCTCAAGCTGCAATGCTAAGCGCATTTTGAAGAACGTGAATTGTGAAGCCAACCCGGGAGAACTTACAGCGATTACTGGTCCAAGTGGAGCTGGGAAAACCACATTACTAGAAATTCTAGCAGGGATGATAGTCCCGTTTAGGGTTTCTGGTCAGGTTCTTGTCAACGACCAGCCTATGGACGATGAACATTTTCGCAGAGTATCAGGTTATGTGACGCAAAATGAAGCTCTCTTTCCACTCCTAACGGTTGAAGAGACGCTGACTTACAATGCGCGTCTGAGGCTTAAAGCGGGTCCTGATAAGGTCAGAAATCGAATCCAAAGGCTGCTGAAGGAACTGGGACTGGAGCACATTGCTGGTGTCCGAGTCGGGAGTGAATCGAGCAGTGGAATTTCAGGGGGCGAGAAGCGTAGAGTGTCGATTGGGTTGGATTTGGTGCATAACCCTGCAGTTCTTCTGCTTGATGAACCTACTTCCGGGCTTGATTCGGCCTCTGCTCTTCATGTTATGATGCTTCTCAAATCCATGGCCGAGAACCAACGAAAGACGATAATACTAACAATCCATCAACCGGGATTTCGGATTCTTGAATTATTCGAGAAAGTTATACTGCTATCCAATGGCATGGTTCTTCATGACGGTTCTTTGCATCTCCTAGAGGAACGGTTTAACTCTGCGGGCCATTCCATCCCTCGGCATGTCAATGTGCTTGAATTTGCAGTTGATATGATAGAAAGCCTGCAGAAAGAAGAAAATGACATCAAACCTTACGAAATTCAGCAAGAAAGTGATCGTATCTCGAAAAATACAGAAGGAAATCGAATATCATACTGCAATTCCCCATTCGAAGAGGTGTTGATTCTCAGCCAGAGATTCTCCTTGAACATTTTCAGAACCAAACAGCTTTTCGCAGCAAGGATGATTCAAGCATCACTGGTGGGAATCATGTTAGGGACGATTTTCATCAATGCCTTCAGTGACTCCGTGAAAACGAAGGTACAAAACCAATTGGGATTCTTTGCCTTTAGTCTTACATTCTTAATGTCATCAACAACGGAAGCTCTTCCAATTTTCTTGCAAGAAAAAAGAATTCTAATGAGAGAGACTTCAAGGGGAGCATATAGAGTATCTTCTTACATCATAGCAAACACCTTAGTGTATTTCCAATTCCTACTAGTAGTTTCTATTCTCTACGCAACTCCCGTATATTGGCTTGTTGGGTTGAGGCGACAAATTGATGGATTTCTCTACTTCTTTCTAGTAGTTTGGATGGTTGTCTTGATGTCAAACTCTTTTGTAGCGTGCTTCAGTGCACTGGTGCCAAATTTCATCATGGGAATGTCTCTGGTCGCAGGTATTATGGGGTCATTTTTCCTGTTCTCGGGATACTTTCTATCAAAGGAAGCAATACCCAAGTATTGGAAATTCATGCAGTACCTGAGCCTGTTCAAGTATCCATTTGAATGTTTAATGATCAATGAGTATGGAGGAGAACAGGGGAAGTTGAGGTGCTTAGACACTATAGAAGGCCAGTGTTTAATTTATGGGGATCGATTCTTGATGAGGCAAGGTTTGAAGGAGTCACAGAAATGGAATAATTTGGTCGTGATGTCGTGTTTCATTTTTTGTTACAGATTCGTAGGTTTTTTGAGTCTCTGGTACAGATCATACAGACCCGCAAGTTAATGTACCTTCAAGTCATTTGCTTTTAAGCGCCTGTTTACTTGTCATTGTGCAACAAGCACAAAATCATTTCTCTATGAGTAGTGCACGGCTTGCTCTTTTAGAGAATCCTCATAAACATTAGCATTGATGTTTAAAGAGATGGAGATACAACTCAGATTCATGTATACCCTTTCAGTCTCATTTCATTGTATTCAAACTAAATCAACAGAATATTTTTTATTTTTCATGTTTAGAATTTTCCAGTTGCATGATACACGAAACCACGGGCATACATGAACAAAAAGAACGAAATTTAAGATTTTCCAACCGCTTCTACTATACACAGCAAAGCCAACAAAACTCAACAAGAACGAGGACGGACGTATATGATCTATTTTGGCAGGTTACTTCAATCTAGTGGATCCAGTCTTCGTTGCTGCAGTTACACAATTCTGATTTAAATACAATGCGAGATAAAGCACAGCCGGGAAAAAATTTCGACATTACCACCAGCAGAATTCACTATAAAGATGAAATTTAAAAACAAGTAATACTTAGTGCAACATATATATACCACTACAAAAGCAGGCATAAGACAAGGCATGCACATCCCATTCCACAAAAAAGCAGAAGATATGCATGCCAAGGCTTATGCCCGCAGATTACAAATCCCCAACTTATTCACCAATGTCCTTGATAATAAAAAACGAACAGAAGAACCTATATTAAAACCATCATATCACCATATATCTCCGTGAGAAGATGTGTTCAAAGAACTGAATAAGGAAACTCTCCTCCTTTTATCAGACATAGTATTTCTTGATGAGAATTCTTCTGACTCATAAAATTTATCGAGCACAGACCTCAAAGCCTTACGAACAGAATCAACAAGAAGTTGGGATCCTTCCACATCCGCGTTGCATCCAGCAATCACAAAGACATTTATCATTCTACTTCCCAAGGTAGCAATCTCCGCTCTTACTGTTTTTAAAGGGAGAGCTCCAATGGCTTCTCTTATATCGGAGAGAAGCTCAGTTTTGAAATCACAACACAGGGATGCTCGTACAGAAAAAGAATTTTCATCGTCCTGGTTTTCTTGTTCTACTATCAATTCATCAATATCTGTTGGCACGAGCGTACCTCTGGTAACTTCAGTCACATGGTCTCTTAATTCCTTTACTTGATTTACTACTTCAGCAAGTAATGCTGCTTTGTCCATCTGCCGAAGAAAGTGAAAATGATCGACCAATTCAACAATAATATTCAAATTGGGCTGATACAAATGAAATAACCAATTCCAAAATTTTGAAAAAGATTAAGGACATTTTTGAATGTTGAAAATGGTGAATGATTTAGGTCATCGTGCCTTTTAATCACTCCCTCCATCTCTTCACCTCATAAAAACAAAAGAACACAGCATTTTCCTCCATTTTGATGTTGATTTTAATAGTTCATGATTATCTAAGCTAATTATGATAACTAGCAGATATGAGATACCTGCTCTGTACGTCTATCCTATCAAGCATATCTTGATAGCAACAAGTGCAAAAACTCTTTTTTAACATACGGGTAAAGTTTAAAATGTTCGTAGACAACACTTTTGTGAGATAACATTGATATCAACAACACAAACGCCAGCTGATTGAAGCAAGGAACAGCAAAGTAATAATCTAATATAAATTCTTTACAAAGTGGTCTGCTGGAAATAATTTTGAGTAAGATGGCAGCTATAGGAATGAAAACATTACAAATAAAATCAAGAAAACTTTTTATAGCAATACTACAACACATTTGCGCGCGCACTATGATCAAAATCAAGGAGATCCCATCATCCATTAAGTAGGGAGATAAAAAATCTTGCGTTAAGATGATATGCTCTGAGGTAACACAAAATGGAACAAAATAATATTGCGTTACCTTAGCTGTGCCAGGAATTAAACCCCTAAGAGTGGTCAAATGAGCATTTATTCTTTCTCTTCTCCTCCTTTCAGCCTCACTGTGGTTCCTCAAAGCTAACAATGCCTTCTCTGCACCGGTTACCTTTCGTCCAGGCTTAACGAGAGGCTTCACACGCTCTCCTCTCTTACCATCCAAAACCAATGATAACCCCTCGTTTGAAACCTCTTGAAACCCAAAACAGTTATCTGAAAACCCGTCAAAGTTGTTGCAAAAATCCATCTTTTTTTTCTTCTCTTTTTTATCAGAAAACACAGCCGTTGCAAGGCGAAGGCAAAAGAATTTTGGGGCAGGTTAAAAAAGGTGATAATTCTTGAAATGGGATTGCTGAGCTTGTTTTGCTCTATAAATTCAGTTGCCTGATGGGATAAACCAATGATAGATACGAGAACTGTGGGTTGTAGTAACTGTGCTGGATTTTTTGTTCATAAAATGGGATACTGGCAAAATCTTTTGGAAACCATATCGAAGATTTGTTATAAAAGCACAATAATACAGATGATGGATGCAAAATTTCCACTCAAATGTCAACTAGAATCCCTTACTTGGGCCCTGACTGCTACTTTTTGATCGCTGCATTAACTCTATGCGCCCTTTGGTGTCCTTGTAGGCCATGTTTTTGGGAGAAAAACTTGTGCGCAAACAACTATTTAAACCAAATCTCTTCAAAAGTTATGCCGTTTATCCAATTTCAAGTTCCTTTTTCCCTGACCGGGAACTAAAATACATGTCGTCAGTAATTTCAGTGTGAACTCGTTCTTTACCAACTCCAAAACAATATTCAAGTCGATGAAAAATGACCAGATTGATTTCGATTTTCAAATATTTGATATAAATATATATAGTTTCATTGTTTAGGTAATTTTTAAGTATTCTACTTTTATTTTATTAAATTTCGAATCCCTCGTTGAAATAAAATGAATTGATATAAAGGCAGCCAAATGGTCAACCGCACTCGTTCAAAAAATGATTAACCAGCTGACTCTTGTGGTCACCTTTATCAATGGGACGTCTTTCTTAAATAATTTGGCAATTTTATTAGTGTTACATGTGACATAGGATTCCAAATGATCGTTGAAGTTTAGTTGGAATCCAATGTCAGATCAAATGCTAATAAGAAAGATAATTAATCGTTTTGAATGAATGTACGAGTTGGTAGGGTAGCTAAGCGTTTGATCAATGGTCAGGAGTTCGATTCCTCCTACCATCACATTCTAAGAAAAACTTGTCATACATGGTTTGTTCATTATAGTTTAGTTGGCTGTCGTGGTTTGCAAACTATTGCATTAACCCAATGATGTATCCATTGCGTACCGAAAAATAACAACGGTGGGCTATAATGTGATATAAAAAAAAGTTAATTAATTAATGTATTTGCAAATGAAGATTAATTTTTATATTGAGGACAAGAAAACCTATAATTTACCTAACCAAATACTTTATGGTAAACAAGAGTCAACCCCCAACTTGAATATTTTGAAATGGTAGATGTTGGGTTCCATGCTCGTAAATTAGGTTCAAGTATGCATGCTGATTTCATCATATATATATATATGTATATGTGTATATATATGTGTGTGTGTGTGACAAATGCTATTAGATTTAATACTTGGTTTGACAACTTGTATTATTTATTACATATTACGTAAGTAGTATATATACATGTTGCAACTATTCTTTGAAAAAAGAAGTGATTTAGTAATTGTTTTGTGCTAATTGGACACCGATTTGTCTTGCACTCTAATCACATTTTGTTATGTAGTTAGCAAATGAAATGAGCATTTTCAGAAAAGCCCATTATAGAGATGGAATGGTAAATTACAGCTGGTGGATTTGGATAATTCTCTTGTTAGATAGAAACCCACTTGACATTGTAATAATCACCATTGATTATTTGTCCCAAGCCCAATTAAACCCATCACTTTATCATTTTATTTTACTTAACAAAAATATTTAAATAAAATGAAACAAGATTTCTCGAGTTACAATAAATTATCAAAATAGAGTCTTCGATTGCCATCCACGCGATTGCTCGGTTTTTTCAGTCAAAAGAAGGGTTTTATTACAATTGAATATTAAAAACGAGATCTCATTTTAAACTTGAAACATTGATGTAAAATGGATTGTAAGTCATCGAAATAGAATTCTAATGACTTGGTAGGGGTAAATAGTATATACTAGTATACTAAATATTCAAATATTTTTTTTTTAGAAAGTTGATTTGATTATTTTAAACAAATATAAAATATTTGTAACAAGTAATCAAACAAATCCAGCATATTTTAAAATTTCAATAGCTAAGTATTCGTGTTTTATAATTTTAAAATGAATTCGTATCAGATACAGCAACCATAATGCAATATAAAATTATTTTTATATATAATTTTATATGAAAAATCCCATTAAAAATATTTGATTGACTGAGTTAGATTTCTAAAATTTTCAAAATAGTTTGTAATATTAACGATATAAGGAGCAAATTGATCCCACTAGCTATGAAAATGCGCATATATTTATTTATTATATTATATTATATATGCAAGGAGGAAAAGATATAGATGCAACTTACACTAGCGGATTAAATGCATATTAAATATTATTGGCGGCGTAAATAATTTAATTTAAACCAGAAATATCAAAAAGTTTGGTGAACTAACTTTTAAGTTTATTTTTTTTAAGACTGGTTAACCTTTAATTATTTTTTTTGTTGATGTGAGGCAACGAAGTATTTTTTATTATAAATACAAACACGTGTGGTTTTTAGAGCAATATATCCAAAATAGTTTTTATTATTAAATTGATTCGAAAAGATACTAATAATTATTTAATTCTTATTTGTGTTTCTGAATCATTAAAGATAAATACGCAATACTATATTTTTTTATAATTAAAATAATAAAATCATGTTCTCAAGTATTGAGCACAAAAACTTAAATTATTACGAGTAAAGAAATAAATATTTATCAAACGTGTATAAACAATCATAATTTATCAACATAAAAAAGGTAATGTTTGTGACAGAGATTATTAATTTATGGAAATATGATATTTATATTTATAAATATTGAAAGAAGAAGATGAAACGTGAAATTATCACACTGAAGCAAAAGAGCAAAAATTATGGTACATTATAAATAATAAAAGGAAATTCATTATGTAAATCAAGGAACAAAAATATACCAAAAACTTGGGGTCCTCTCATATTATTACGAAATCACACCATTTCCTTTGATGGTTAATATGAAGATGACTAAGTTATTGATGGAGGTTCGTCCCATGTTGTATTCATTTTCAGATTTATGATATTGAGATTCACAAAAGATCTTCTAGATCAATCATTTTTATAGTTGTAATTAGTTTAATTTATTTTATGAAACAGTTTTAATCAGATTGATCATTTTTTATTCGTCGATTAAAGGTTTTGGTATTAGTTGACTTTTTCTCTTTGATGTAATAAGGGTTTAGTATCAAATGATGATGATAATCTTAATTTCGATATCTTTTTACTAGAACTTAATTTTTGTTCTAGAATTTGGATTATTGTTTGAATATGTTTTATTGTTCCAAGAATTTCTTCTTGTTTTTATAGGATTTCATCGATTTTATGTGGTACATAATATAACCGATTGCCACAATTTTGTACCGTATTTTGGATCTATCTAAGATCTCCGAAGAGTTTAGATAAATACGAGATAATTTTTAAGAACTTATTGCTTTGAATCATAAGTTTAACTTGGGACACTGATGCATTCTTCTTTGCACATGATGTCTAACATTGATTACTTTTTCTTGTAAATATTCCAAATATTAAAATAAATCATGTAAATATTTAACATCGAACATATATTCATATCCATAATTTTTTGAGAAAATCTCTCCCTCAAACATATAATTACACAGTAATAATTATATTATATATTTGAAATAATTTTACCTCGATTCTGATATAATTTATATCTCAATTATAACAAGAAAGCTATTTTTTTTATCCCTTTGTCGAAATTACAGAATTCAAACTAAAATTTTAGTTATAAGGAGTAAATCTAAATTAAAATTGGATCTGAGATTTTTTCCAAATAACTCCGATTAATCCTATAACTGTTTATAATATAATAATAAAAAAGGCAAAAATGGATGTCGCTTCATCAGATAGGTCAATAGTGAGCAACCATATCAGATATCAGCGGCCCTTTTCATCTGTGCATTCAGTAACCTCTGAAGCCACATTACTCTCGGTTACTCATGGCGGCGGCGGCGTCTACGTGCTTCTCCACCACTACCTCCTCCACCTCTTCCTCCATATATCTGAATGCGCCATCCAAGCTATCTTCGACATCTTTGAGTTTCCTTTCGTCGTCATCCCCGTCCCTCAAGCCTCTCCGAGCCGCCGCCACTGCCCGAGGCGAGGCTTCAGCCGCCGGATCGGCTATTACGGCTCGCATGGTTTCGGTTCCCGCCATCAAATCCCCCGCTTCTCTCGATTTCGACTCCTCCGTTTTCACCAAGGAGAAAATCAACCTTGCTGGTCACGATGAGGTTTGTGTGTGAAGAAATAAAGTACCTGAACGATGTGTTTTAGATTTTTTTTGATGTAATTTGTTAACGTGTTTGCACTTTCTGCTTTCAAAAGATAGTGAACGTGGTGGAAGGTTCTCGAGGTGTGAGAAGATTTTGCTTTTCTTTTAGATGAATGAAATTGTATTTTTGATATAATTTCTGCTTTTTTTCATTTAAGTAGTCATTTACTATGGTGGTGTTTTTTTTTCCTCATTTGTTGTTTATTTTTATATGATTAAAGTTTTTAATTTTTTATTGGTGAACTTGCTAAATTATATATACAGCCCAACTTGAGTATGTGTTTTCTGAAAGGTGAAGCTAGTTTAACGTGATCCATCTCAATATGTAGTACATTGTGAGAGGAGGGAGAAATTTGTTCAAGTTGCTGCCGGATGCATTCAAGGGTGTAAAGCAGATTGGAGTGATTGGTTGGGGTTCACAGGTGCATTGCTTTGCTATTGTTGTACTAGGGATTTATTGAATGTATTTCTGTAACATTTGTCAGTTTGATATGGATTACGTAGTTGAATTGTACCACGTTAGAAAACTCTGTATATGTGCGCGCATATATCTTGTTTCATAACTATTTTAGTTCGAATCATCTTCTGCCAACTCAATTATATAGTTGGCTTGGTTCATTTTAAATCTATATTTTTATGATGGTAGTTCTTTCAATTTCTCTAGGGACCTGCACAAGCTCAAAATCTAAGAGATTCCCTTGCTGATGTAAAGTCCGATATAGTGGTCAAGGTAGTCTTTCTTCTGTTGTCTTTTTCGTAATTATTTCCAATAAATAAAGACCAGAGTTTTTATATTGTATGAGATATTAATTGGCTTTGTTTGCAGATTGGATTAAGGAAGGGCTCTCGATCATTTGATGAGGCTCGTGCTGCTGGGTTTACTGAAGAAAATGGAACCTTGGGAGACATATGGGAGACTGTGTCTGGAAGTGATTTGGTGCTGCTATTGATATCAGATGCCGCCCAGGTATTGAATTGCCTTTCTTTCTTACATCAGGGTTTGGTTTTGTGCTCGCTAGTTCTGTACATATTCACCTTCAACTTATTAAATCAACTTTAGGAACATGAATGATGTATGTGGTGCAAGAATAAATTCTCTTGCAGACAAAACAGGTGAAAAGTGAAATTATTATCCAACTGGCATCGTTAAGAGATTAGATTTTCTACACAACTGATTATTCGGCATGTTTTCTGCTACTCATCTTTTGTTTGGGCTGAGATATAGCATTCCTTTTTTCATTCGCATGGCAGGCTGATAATCATGAGAAACTGTTCTCCCACATGAAACCAAAAAGCATACTTGGACTTTCCCATGGATTCCTTTTGGGTCATTTGCAGTCAATGGGTCATGATTTTCCTAAAAACATCAGTGTGATAGCTGTGTGCCCCAAGGGAATGGGACCCTCTGTCAGGAGGTTGTATGTACAGGGGAAGGAAATTAACGGTGCTGGTATAAATTCAAGTTTTGCTGTCCACCAGGTGTGTTCATCTCTGTGTGTTCATATATCTTTTTTTGGGTGTGGACTGGTGGGTATCTTGCCTGTTTTGGTTTTCACGTTTCTTGTGTTGTGAACACTGATGACTTTTACTTCTGAAGGATGTGGATGGAAGAGCTACAGATGTTGCCCTTGGATGGTCTGTTGCCCTTGGTTCGCCTTTTACTTTCGCAACTACTCTGGAGCAGGAGTACAAGAGTGACATTTTTGGGGAGCGAGGTTAGAAGTTTTAACTTTTAGCCGTGCCAATGTATGATTGTCTTGATGAATTCCTGCGAGACTTAACGGTTCCTGATTTAATTGTTTGATTGATAGGCATTTTACTTGGTGCTGTGCACGGTCTTGTGGAAACCTTGTTCAGGAGATACACTGAGAACGGGATGAGTGAGGATCTTGCTTACAAGAATACTGTGGAGTGCGTTACAGGAATTGTGTCTAGGACCATATCAACAAAGGTCAGGTTAAGGACATATAGTTTTCTTAGGCTACACTTCCTAGTTTTTCCAGTCTGGTTTTAAGTTTATAGCCTCTATGGAATGTTTTATATTATTTAATTCTTTTGTTCGTTTTTCTGCCATTTGAATTTAGATGATGAGTCTCGTTGCAGGGCATGCTAGCTGTCTACAATTCATTGTGTGGAGATGGCAAAAGAGACTTTGAGCGTGCATACAGTGCCTCATATTATCCCTGCATGGACATCTTATATGAGTGCTATGAAGACGTAGCCAGTGGCAGTGAGATAAGGAGTGTTGTCTTGGCTGGGCGGCGATTTTATGTATGTTGGTCTGACATCTGCTGTGACAAAGTGCAAGTATCATTTCCATTCTTTTCCTAAAATTTTCATTCATCTCGCAGGAGAAGGATGGTTTACCGTCTTTCCCAATGGGCAAGATAGACCAAACACGCATGTGGAAAGTTGGTGAGCGAGTACGCGCTGTACGTCCACCAGGAGACCTGGGACCCCTGTATCCTTTCACTGCAGGTGTCTTTGTTGCATTGATGATGGCACAGGTGTGTGTTGGTCCTTGTTTTATTTTTTTATTTTTTTCCAGAACTTCACTCATGTTTAATTTGTCGACCCAGTGAAAGTTGATTGCTAATTTTATTTTTTTTGCAAGAATGACGTATTTCTTGATTGACCTCTGTAAATAATGAGTTTAGTCTTTTGACTTCGCTTTGTGGTAATTCCAGATTGAGATTCTGAGGAAGAAGGGGCACTCCTACTCAGAGATCATAAACGAGAGTGTGATCGAGGCTGTGGATTCATTGAACCCATTCATGCATGCTCGAGGAGTTTCATTCATGGTTGACAACTGCTCAACCACGGCACGGCTGGGATCAAGGAAGTGGGCACCAAGATTTGATTACATTCTTACTCAGCAGGCATTGATCGCGGTCGACAATGGAGCGCCCATCAATCAAGATCTCATTAGCAACTTCCTGTCAGATCCCGTGCATGGAGCCATCGAAGTATGTGCCCAGTTGCGACCTACCGTGGACATTTCAGTACCCCCAGATGCTGATTTTGTTCGTCCAGAACTTCGCCAGTCAAGCAACTGAAGGTTTGCGAATGTTCACAAGAACGTCTTAAGTAATGCAGTGCTCCGGGCGGCCACTTTTTTTGAATCTTGTGACTTTTGAGTCATTCAGCTGTACTAGTAATATGCTATCGTTGTCATTGGACGGGGTGCGTGTGCTTTACTTTTGGTAACATGTGTTGTTGACATTAGCAAGTTTGGTTGGATCTTAGGTATTATTTATAATTATTATGTACGAAATAAGTGGGGCTATCAATGTTTGAAAGCTTTTTTGTTGAGCTAAGCAATCATAAGTAATAGCAGTACCAAGATCGATATTTTTTAGAAATTTTCGTGTGTCAAGTCGGTGTTATGTCGTTTGATCTTAACGAATAATATTGTCTCTGTTGGGGTCTTGGGGATATGATCGACGATAGAAAAATAATAAGATAGATTTCTAAAAGATATAATACACTATCAAGAGATTGATACACTTCTTTTTCAATTTATGAATCTAATCGTTCGATTCATTAGCATCCAATTAATTGTAATTTGTTTTGTCATAATTATAAGTAAATAAAATTATGTTTTGCCTAACAATTATAATTTTTGATTTATTGATAAATGTTTAAATGTTAATTAACATTTATCATGTATCATTTCTGCGAGTGGGTTTGCCTATGTTCACAATAACGTTGTAAAACATGATTGTTGTTGATTAATTAAAGTAAATTGCCTAAAATTTAAGATGTGGAGTCATTAAGGTACGTGTATACGGTACTATTATTTCTTTTTATTTATTAGTTTATTTTTGAGAATGGGTTTGGTATCTTTGTTCATGATAGATCTATATTTCTAAAAAATGTATTTATAATCTATTACCTATATAAAAGAGCCAATATTGAACATTGTGAATTGTCATATGTGACCTTTGGTTATTAATTAATCTATTACATATTATATCCTACATATTTTGAGAATGTGGACCATCATTAAATTTATTTAATTTAATGTCTTTTGTATTGGTCAAACCAAAATTCCATGATTTATTTATTAATATTAATGATTAATAATTATTATTATGATTAATAGCCAAATGCGTGTGTATATATTGCTTTTTGGTAAAATGAGTCCGTATATATAAGCGTGTGTATATATTTATTTATCAATATTAATGATTAATAATTATTATTATGATTAATAGCCAAATGCATGTGTATATATTGCTTTTTGGTAAAATGAGTCAGTATATATAAGCGTGTGTATATATTTAATGTGAATCATTATTAAATTTAATTTTCATGATTTATTTATTAATATTAATGATTAATAATAATTATTATGATTGATAGTCAACACTTGTGTATATATTGCTTTTTGGTAAAAGCAAGTATGTATATATAAGCGTGTGTATATATTTTAAGAATGTGAATCATCATTAAATTTAATGCGGATAATATGTTGACTTCATATTAGGGGTTTTTGGTCAAAACTTCATAGATTAGTTATTATCTATAATATTAATATTTGTTTTCGAATATGTGAACTATTAATCAAATTTTCATAATGTGTCTGTATATATAATGGCTATTATATTTGTAGCTTCAAGTCTTGTACTTCTGTTTCCTTTTAAATTTTAAGAATGAATTCTGATTATCATATCCAAACGCAAAAATATTTTTTCCGTCTAAACAAAACAGTTTATAAACAAACCCCAGTTAAACAAATTTTAACTCTTTGATCATGTAGTAAATTATCGTGTTTTGAATAGATAATGTCCTATATATATAATAAAATTCCGAAAAATCTATACTTGTCCCTATTAAACTCATATGACTACGTAAATTTAAAAACTAATAATAATATTTGTATTAAAAATTTTTTATCATTATAGGATGTGAACAAATGTTATCATATTATTTTTAATAATTCATTCAAAAGAATGAGTCTTATTATTGAATGGTTGTTTTTATCATTATAATTTTGGCTCTTGATATCCTTATTTAATTAAAATTTAATTTACACAGAAAATCGAAATATTCATGTTATTAAATTTAATAATTAGCTTTGGAACTCAAATTAATTTAAACATTTCTTTAAAGTTATTATTAATTACTTGCATAATTAGAATACGTGATATTATCTTGTTTTTGTGTCTTTTCACATTATTATATTATTAATTACTAATACTAATTATATGTAAAAAAATCATTCTTCATTTGGTTGTCATAGATTAGCCGTTTCTTTGGAACATTTCAATTAGTCTAGGTTTAATAGCTTATTGATACCTGAGAATTGTGCATATTCTACCTGGAAGTTTCTTCGTATCTAAAACGGATCAGAAATCTTCTGAATCATACTAAAAAAGGTAAGAATAAACTGAGTATTGATCCATTCATATGTTAATATCAACCATCTTATTAACATTCCTTTTGTATTCATCATGTTTTAATTGGTTTCAGTCGGTTGATTACTCAGTCCTTTTCACTTGATAATGAAGATAATCGGAAAGCGACTAGACAAGAAAGAATGTACATTTGTACCAAAAGATTATTACTTAAATGATATATCTTGGGATTGGAAATACTAATCTATATTAAATTCGTGATAAAACAGAAGTCCATGAATTGGGTTCAATGTTGACATGCCAATATTGTGCTACAAAGAAATTCGAATTTGAAAGTGTAACATTTTGTTTTATTTTTGTTGATGATTTATTGTACAGTCATCTAGCAAGTCATTTTTTTTTTAATTTCACGTGCTACAATTTTAATTTTCTTGGATTTTGGATCCATCATGGAGTCCAAGGTACTCATTTTATTATTTTATTTTTGTTGGGGATTTTATCATGAATCATCTAGAAAGTCATTTTATTAATTTTATTTTTGTTAGTGAACTTTACTTTAGTCGTTTCGGTTATAATAAGTATGCAAGTATGTAAATGTGTGTTTAAAAAACATATAAATGTTCAAATATTAATTAAATATATAGTTTCACCGCTAAGCCAAAGTCAAAAAACATATAAATATGTAAGTATTTAATTAAATATATAGTTCCATCGCTAAGTCCAATTCAAGTCTTTTTGGTGGGGGAAGTACAGATAAGAAAAACATGGTCACTATTTGTTTAGAATTACTTCAAAATTTCAACTCTTATGAATAATTACACAGTTGTATCTATCAATTCTTTAAAAGAAAACCAAAAGGATGCAGCAATCAGAGTAATTGTTGTTCGCCAAGGTAGTCAGATGGAGACACAGTTGAACTCAAAATCCATTCGAAAACTAATTTTCATGGATGAAAAGGTTAGTCATGTACTAAATACAAATTTTTAATATAATATCAAGTATTTGCTTCAAATTCATATCATACTTTCATATATTATTGTATATGTTGATTTAACATCGTTATGATAACTATTATGTATTCAACTCAAGGGAGATATGATTCATGGGCTTCTATTCACAATAACAATACAACATTTCCAAGACCAGATGCGCAGCAATAATACATACCTTATCTTCGACCTCATTGTTAAACACATTAATAAGTCCTCTCCAAATGTCAACCCAAAACTTGAATTGATTTTCCAAGTTACTGCAAGAATTGAAGAACAACCTGACATATCACACACTCAGTTTCAATTTCAAGCAATTTGCAGACATCAAGAATAATTCATGGAAAGATGAAGACCATGGTAATAATATTTTTTTTAATACATTTTTATGTTCATATTGAGATATTATTCGTTGATAAAAAATTGTATGATCTAACAGATGTTATAGGAATTGTAAAGAGAGTTAAGCATTTGGTCTGTTTCAAAACGTCAAAAAAGCCCATTGCATATAGAAAGGAGATCATATTGATAAATCCAATGTAAGTTCTTACCAAATTAATACTTATAGTTTAATCAAATATTAATTTGCAATGTCGATTTCTATGTAGGTTGGATACAATTACACTAACCTTATGGGACGACCTAGCATTCAATGAAGGCCTTTTGTTAGAGGCTATGGAAACTAAACATCCAGTGATAGCATTTTTTAACATGAAAACACAATCCTACCAAGGTCAGAAAACTTGACTACTCATACATTAGATAAAATTCTGATAAAATATGTTTCTGTTCCTTGGCAAAATGATTCAGGAGTAAATCAATTTCAATCTTTGTCAACAACGGGAATGCTGCGGAACCCATTTTGCATCGAAGCTAAGGACTTGATCTCATGGTATAATCTATAGTAAATTCTAATCTACACCTCATTTATATTATCGTGAAATAATATTCACACTTTTAGAATGTCATTATTTTGTACACATGAACAGGTTGGAAACTGATCAAAACGGCAACAACTTGGATATGATGTATATGGAAAAGATGGTATCAGGTGCGAAGACTGTCACTATTGCACAGTTGCAAAAGGAAATGCATACTTTAACAGAGGTATACATGATTAGATCTTGTCTTTACCTACATCATTAGCATATAAATGTTTAACAAGCAATATGTTGCACTATTTAACATATATAATCCGTATATACTCTTGATAAAAATAATAGAAAAATTTTGGTCACCTTTCCCAAATAAAAGCATTGTAGTAGTCAACTCGATATCAATTATTGTTACCCATGTTGTTGCCTACATCTACAGAATCACTACTATTGTCTCGAAGGAATTATTTCAAAGATTGAGAACAAATCAACCCCATGGTATGATGCATGTCAGAACTATCTGAAAAAAATCACAAAAAAAACTGAAGGACATAATTGCATTCACTGCATCGACTTCAATAGTAAGATCGTTCCAAGGTAAGATGATAATCACGTGCGCTATATAAATACAAATAAGATAATTAAATGTTTAAAACATACAATGAAATATAAACAGGTATCGTTTATCATTAACTGTACAAGAAAATGATTTGGTGGCAAGGATTACTTTGTTTGAGGATATTGTTGCGATGTTGATAGGCTTCTCGGTACAAGAGTTCATCAACAAGACATTGAAGGTAACATAGTTCATAATATAGCAACAGTTCGCCTTCAATTTCACATCGATAAAAAATAACAATTTTTGATGTCAGGATGAAATGCCAGAACAATATCTCCAACAACTCGAGGAGCAAAATAATGTCAAACACAAATTCTTGTTTAAGTTTGACAACAATGTAAAACAACATAATGGCACAGTGTCTATCATAGCGGAAGGATTGATGACAGATAAAAAATTACAAGCCAACTCCAAAGATGTTATGAAAAGGAAGAGTACTTCAGCTTCAAGTTCAAAGAGAAAAAATAGTTCACCACGTACCAGAAAAGCAAGAAAAAAAAGTCAACACAACATGAGCACAGAGAAGCCGAAAATCCAATCGATTGACATAGGAGATGAAGAGAAGCTATCGACTTTCACTCACAGAAATCGAAAACGAGCTAAAAGCCTAAAGACACCAGAAAAACAAGATATTAAGATCAAAAAAGAAAAACTATGAAGGATTGTAATATTGATAAACTTTTAAAATAATCTACTTTGCAATGAGATATTATTATCTTTATTGTTGTGCCTATTGTTTGTATAATCAATAATATACATTTATAGTCTTACTTACTATTCTCACGTGCATCGCACGTGTCTTTAGCTAGTATTACAAAACACACAAATAAAAGGTTTATTTTATAAAATTCTCATCTATACTAATTTCATCAACTTTTTCTCATTTATTCACATGAATATTTGATCTTAAAAATTCTTGGGTTATGTATTCTTAAAATAATAATTAAATTTGAAAGAGAAGGTATAAACAGATAGTTACAATTCAATAAAAGTATATTTTATATATAAAAGAAAAACAAATAGTAACAACATTATTTTGTATTAAGTGTCGCAGTTAACTCATTTAATTAAAGTTTTCGTTGATAGATCATCATCACCTTCATGGTTTTATCAGGTTAAGAGTTATAGTTATGTTAATATCTGCTTTATTTATATAATTAAAATTCATTTAAATTACCTCTAAAAACTATTCATTTAAATTAAACTTTATTCTAATAAAGTCTTTTACTCTCCAACTGTCAACTCTTCGAATCAGTAACATAGTTTGCTATGATTAACCAACCTAGATGGTATACGAAGGGTTCACGATGCTTTTAACCAGTGTTCTGCAATCCTGCAGCAATACCTTTCATCGTCAAGATAAGAGTGTCTTCCAAACCTGGTGCATATTCGCTCTTCGGGTTAAGCTTAACTAATTCTGAAGCTGGTTTGTTTGTTTCCATCTCTGTGATCTCTTTCGACAGGTGCCGACCAACTTCTACGTGGTAACTTGGGTCACGAATTCGCTTCAAAGTGTAAACCTGACAGACATTGAGGACAGTGATGTATGGATCCCGAAGCCTGAGTCGTTGCCTCAAATAAGGGTCACCTTGAAGAAGTTCGGAATGCCCAGCAACCTAAGGGGAACATGAACGAGTTGGTAATTTTTCAAACAAAAAAAGATTAGAAATGCATCTTTAAATGATCTCTACTATCGTTTAGGTGGACAGACACGAATTGAAGGATCTTACTTGAAGAATTAAGAGTTTAGTTGCTTCATAGTTGGCGCGCAACTGCTCTCCGAATGGCCACAGATCTTCTGAAACCAAGAGTTTGTCATACAGAGCGGCGATTCTTGGGTCTCCCTTGGCCAACACCATTTCAACCAAGTCAATAGTCACTCTAAAGAAAGGCCATTCTTTGTACATATCCTTGAGCACTTGAAGATTTCTCATGTCCTTGTCAATTACGTGCTTCAACGCAGACCCAAACCCAAGCCATACCGGGAGATGAAATCTTGTTTGTGTCCATGCAAATATCCATGGGATTGCTCGAAGCGACTCTATTCCACCACTTGGCTTTCTTTTCGACGGACGACTCCCAATGTTCATCCTGCCATATTCCAATTCAGGCGTGGCCTGTAATATTCAGAGACAGGAAAAAGAAAGTGCAATCAGGAAAACGAGATCCGAGGGTAAAAGAAGAAGGGGCTCCCTTGCATGGCATATGCTCACATTGTTTCACCTTGTTTATTTTACACAATTATTTCTTGTGAGCTTTTTAGAGGTGATCCTCAAAGAAAATAAGCACAATAAGACAAAGCAACGAGATACTCACAAGGCGAAAGTATTCAACAAATCGAGGTTCTTGGAAAACCACAGACCGATACTCGTTTGTCGCAACAACAGCCATCTCCCCCATGAGCGAACGCCATTCTGGCTTTGGTGAAATAGGGGCATGCATTCCATGCTCAAGTGTAGCTGCAGTAAAACGTTGTAGAGTCCGGAAACATAAATGCTCCTCTGCAAATGATCGCTCAATTACTTCCCCTTGAACAGTGACACGCAGCGAGCCATTAATAGTTTCTGGTGGCTGCGACAAAATTGCAAGATGCGTCGGACCTCCTCCTCTTCCAACTGTCCCACCTCTACCATGGAACATCGTGAGCTTCACTCCATATTGTTTAGCTACGCTTACAAGTTCTTCTTGGGCCTTGTATAGTTGCCATGCTGCAGAAAGGCGTCCTGCATCCTTTCCTGAGTCCGAGTATCCAATCATGACTTCTTGTTTCCCCTTGATCCTATTACAATACCAATCTATTGAAAAAAGTCTGGCCATCGCAGTAGGTGCAGCTTCAAGATCGGCAAGCTTTTCAAACAACGGAACTACCCTTAATGGGTTTTTGACATGACACGCGTGCTGCAAAAGCTCCACAGCTAGCACATCAGATGGGGCAGTCGCCATTGAAATTATGTATGCACCAAAATTATCAGTGGGAAGCTCAGAAATGACATTAAATGTTCCCAAAACATCAGCAATTTCCTCAGTTTGGGGAAGATCAGACCCAAACAATGGCCGCTTGCTACTAAGTTCAGATAATAGCCATTCTTGTCTTTTCTCCTCCGACCATTCCTTGTAGGATCCAATTTGTAGGTGCATGGTAATTGCATCTAAAACATCGGTGTGCCTATCTGACTCTTGCCTGATATCAAGTTTTACTAGTGAAAGCCCAAATGTGAAGACTTGTCTCAGAAAATCAAGAAGACTCCCATCAGCAATCGGTCTATCACCACTATCACAAAGAGATCTATAGCAAAGCTCCAGAGGCTCCAGAAACTGAGGATAAAAGTTTTTGTTATTACATTCATGCACCAAGATCAAATACAAAAGGAAAATTAACAAAGTACAATAACGCAGTTCTTTTTTTAAAAAAAATGTATTCATGTTTCACTCCAAGGAACGTATGGAATTTCATGGACTACTTTGCATCAAACACTCTCTCCTCTTCTACCAACAAAATTCATGCAAAACTGGCATGTAATCAAATCATAAAATCGTAGACATGAATATCATGGAATGATAGTCAAACAATTCATAAATAATCATCACTTTTGCATATGTAGCAAGACCAGGAAAGAAACTTATTTTCGTGTGTTGGAAACTGTAACTGTTTTAGTGAAATACTCGGAACTTAATACAAGTCAAGAAGAAGCAAGTGACAAAAAGAGATTTAAAGTGTTTGGGATGGACAGACCTCTTCAACATTGGTGAAGGTTGCTTCCAAAGAAATATCAGAGACTCCATTTGATAGTAATTGACGAGCACGTTCACGCGTATAATAGAGCTTGTCCCTCAGATCACCAAGAATAACACGATAGGGCTCATTCGGTGGAATTTTTTTCCAAAACTCTGTCAACAAATTTTGGGGGTGAAACAAAATGAGTAAATCATAAAAAATTCGACATTTTGGAACATATAAAGACAGATGATCACCTCGATTGTATTACAACACTACCAACAATGAGCAGTACAGTAGATAAATTAAACTGATTCACGGGAATTAAGGATACTTAAAACAAAATTAAATATGTTTTTACGTACCAATGTAATGTTTTGTATCTCTCTTTGATGACCTTTGCAATTCATCTGCACGAGTACGGAGTTCTTCGTTGCAGCGCCACATTGAAAGCTGCAAAAGAATATATATTACCAAAACAAGACTTTTGCAAGAAAAATCCAGAAATGGCAAAAAAATTCACTTTCTTACCTCGAACATGAGATCCTCTATCTGAGAGAAGTACAAATTTGCAGCCATCATTCTAGCCAGCAAACATACATCTCTTGTAACTTCAGGAGTTACCCTTGGATTTCCTGCCATCAGACACATACAACACATCTCAGTTGCAATCATGTTAGTTAAAAAAGAAATCGAGATAGGAATTGCAAAGTCGGTAAAATCTTGTTTCTACTAAATTATTTAGCCATCTAAAGAACTTGCAAAAAAGGATACCAATAATTATCAAAATGCATTAAAGAAGGAAATACCATCACGATCCCCACCCATCCAGGAAGAGAACTGGATAAGAGGAGCATTGTAGGGAACCCGCTCATTTATTCCAATATTTTTCAGAGAAGTATCCACACGCCGTAAAAATTTTGGCACTCCCTTCCAAATGGTTTCATGAAAGTAACTTAATCCAGCTCTTGTCTCATCTTGGGGGGCCGGAGGATTTCTCCTAATTTCATCTGTTCTAAATGCAGCTTGAATCTGAAAGGACCAAATATATACTATGAAAATTGCATGATTGACAAAAAAATCCTTTTAAAAAAGCAATCGCATATATCTTAAAGCATGCCCCTACTTTAATTGATCTCATAAATGGTTTATAATATTAGCTCAATTATAAGAATCCACAAAGAACATACGGACTTTGTTTTACCAGTTGCGATAATGAATCGAAAATGATAAAAACAGAAAATTTAATGTCTAAGGAGTAATTCATCGATATCAACTAACAAAAAGATAATGAATATCCCAAAAGCACCTCTCTTTGTAAGGCCTCATCAAGCTCCTGCTTGTCGTCAGGAGTAATATCCTTAGCATTTAGCTGAGTTAAACAATTACGAATCCTGGAAAATATACGAGTAAAAGAAAATCCCTCTTTAATCTCACAAATCTTGCTTAGAATTAAAAAAAAGCCGAATAATACAAACCTCGAATGCTTTTGAAGCAAAGATCTACGGACAGACTGAGTAGGATGTGCCGTCAACACTAAATCTATAGTTTGGTTCTTCAACGCATTGAAAACTTCTTCGGGGGACTTATTCAGTTGTCCCACAAGCCGTTTTAGAGTCTCTTCGAGGTCTGATTCAGTGGGTGCCGAGGCCTCATCAGAAAAGTCCTTCTTTTTTAACTTGATCCGGCGTCTGTATGCAATCTGAACCTCCTCGGCAAGATTGGCTAAATTCAACATGTTAGCAAAAGATTTTGCCAGCACAATGGAGTCTCCAGCATCCAAACTAGTTAGAACTCTCCCTAGTTCTTCGAGTTTCATCGGATCACCTTTCCCCATATAATCTGCAGAAATCTCGTAACAGTCTTGAACCTAGTCCATATTTTAACATTGGAATTGTTAGTTTTACAACAGGTTCACTTGTAATACCCACAAGAACTGGCTTCCGTTCCCATCATAAAGTAGAAAGAATGTTGGATTATAAAACAAAAAAAAAAGGTTTTAATTGCAAAGTATAAATCTTTCTTTTCTAACCATGGCCTAAGCAAAAGAGAACAAAAAAACTCATAAAAGTCAAATATAATTCTCCACAAAAAAAGAATTCCAATATGTCAAACATATATTCGATTATCAAAAAGTAACATCACCAAATCGACAATATTTCACAGTCAAAACACAAGTTTGCACAGACACCATGATTAAAAAATCATGAAAAAAATGAATAAATAATTCTTAGAAAAAATAAAATAAAGTTTCGCACCGTCTCTCTGATCTCCTCCCCATGCAAGCCCTGAAGAATATCAAGAAAATGATCCAAAAGCAGAGCATCATATTCAACCAGCTTATCATCCTCTGAAACCTTCGCAGGTGCCAATAGCCTTAACTGGGCATCAATTGATGCCATTTTTTCTAGCTTCTTGCTCATTTTCTCCTCCCAAACCCACTATATATACCCTTCAAAAATTGAAACAAAAGGTGCCCTTTTTCTCTCTTTTTTCCCTACCCTCAGTTCGAGTCCTTTCACAACAGTTCCCGGAAAAGAAAAACAAAAAGGCACACGGGATTTTTGCGGGTTCAGCTCAACCAAATCACGGATCAAATTGATAACAAAAGATGATCCTAGAAGCCAAACTAAACAGAAAAGGAGAGCGAAATTTCAAGAAATAACATGCAACACGAGAGAGACAAAAGATGACGAGACACAAGGGTTGCGTTGTATTCTGACCGGTTTTATAGGAGATGACGTACAATTTTCTTGAATGCTCAGTTTGAGTAAATATTTGATTCTGGCTTCGTTATCGTTACAGGAGTTATATATTCTGATTCTTTATCTGCGTACGATCAGGACTCCGAAATTGTATTTGTACTAGGAATATGCCATGGTTTAAGGGATCCAGAAAAACTTTGGATATTAACTTTTTACGGTTGTCGTATCTGTGAGCTCCGAAGATTAAGGATTAAGTAGAATCTCCAACTACTTTTTAAAATTGTGGTTAGAAGCATCATATGCCCTTTTATTTTTATTTTTCTAATAAGGCATGTGCCCTGGTTGATGCGATTCCGTTTAGTTGGAGAAGTCAACCAACAAAAAATATTTTATTTGAAAAATTGTTTTTTAAAAAATTTACGTTGTTTGGTTACAAAAAAATGTTTTCAAAGCTTAAAGATCCGATGACGGTTTCACATCCATCTTGTGTCAGAAATTGTGGGGGCTGCATTATCAATCCTCAATGAGCAGATGGATCCGACGGAGTGGAATAACTACTCTTATTACACCTATTCCAAATATTAAAGATCCGCCAAGCTTGAAAGATTTTAGGCTGATAGCCTCTGCGATCGGTGCTACAAAATCGTAGTTTGAAACGATTACCAGGTTCAGTCCTCTATTCTTAACCAAATAATCGACTCATTTCAATGTTCTTTTATATCGGATAGACTTATTATTGATAATGTGATTGTTGAATTTGAATGTATGTATTGGATACGTAACAATCACAAAGCTAAAGTTGGGTATGTGTTGCTCAAGTCGGATACGAGTAAAACTTAGGAGAAAATTGATTGACGATTTCTGCAGAAATTGATATTCGGTTTTCAGAATCTTGAGTTAATCTGATGATGAGGTGTGTCTGTACGATCTCTTATGCTTTCCGAATCAATCACTCCATTTTTGGTACGATTAATATTAAGAGGGGTTTAAGACAAGAAGATCTCCTGTCACTGTATCTTTTTGTCCTTTGTGCCCAAGGTTTCTCGAACAGTGGAGAGGCTCCTTTTAGCTGACAAAGCAACCGTCTTATCTCCAAATTTAGATTGGTCCCTTTCTTGATTGGCTTCAAATCCTGTAACTCAAAACTTGTTAATCCTATTTTGATGAATCATATTCTTATAAAATAAAATTATATAATAAGATAGTTTTTTTAGCAAACAAATATAAGATCGATTATTTATGAAATATATATTTGATAAATATATGTAATATACTAAAATTCATGTGGATATTTTGATTTTTTAAATATTGAAATAAAATTTCAGATAAACTTCGGGTAGCAAATCAATCTCAGGGTCTCAATTTAATATACTTTAAACTTATATACCTATAAATATATGATTTTAATTTATGAATTTACTCAGTTACCATTTTATCAATCATTACTTAATTAATATTTTATTTATTTATTTAGACGACTTTTCAATTTTCTGATTCAATCCTTATAATTTTTTAACTAAGATAATCAATATACTTATAAATATATGAGTTTGATTTATGAATTTACTCAGTTACTCTTTTACCCACCATTACTTACTTAATTAATTATTTATTTAGGTGAATTTTAAATTTTCTGATTTTATCCTCATAATTTTTTTAACTAAGATAATCCATCCACAAGGGGTTAAAAGTTAGCAAAAACATAATCGATATTTAATTTAATAACAAGTTTAAAAGTTTTATTTTAACATTATTATGATAATTTAGTTAATTAAGAGAATTTTATTTGACAATGACTATGTGTACTCTATTTAAGTACATTGTAATTTTGGTTTTTTTTTTTGGTAAAAATCACTATTTTATTAATTTTATTTTTAATGTTTTTCCATTATGAATGATATTTGAATTAAAAATATATTTTGTACTCCATTTAAGTACATTGTGATTTTGGTTTTTGTAAAATTCACTATTATATTATTTTTATTTTTATTTTTTTCTATTATGAATGATATTTGGATTAAAAATATTCGCTAATTTGAGAGACATGTTATATGTTATATTGATAAATACTCATAAAAAAGATGTTATTCAAACAATTTTAAATTTTATCTAAATCTCATAATTATATTTTTCATTATTTGTCGTTCACGTGAACATTCATAGTAATTTTAAATATGGCAGAATAATATAACTTGCGGAACAAGGTTAGATAATCTTGGGCCTAAAGAAAGATGAGGCTTTCATGGGCTATAAGTGCATTGGAGCTAAGAAGTCAAAACCCAATAAGTCAATACACTTTTCTCTTGACGGCCCATATGACTTTTTGGGTATGGTACAATATTTGGGCCTTAGCTATCCAATTGTAAAAATTTATGATCATTTAATTGGTCTCACTAATAGGTCAATATAAAATCATATATTAACATCAGCCAGTCGAGAATTAGCATCGACTAATATGCAGTTTTACCTATGGTCTATGCAATCTAGCTAATGATGAGGATGCCTAATTATCTTTGTTTAATGAAAGTTGATATTTTTTTAAAAAAAAATATCAATTTCCATGAATTATAATATATTTTAAATTTAGAGAAAATTTTATTTTTCATCTTTTATGATTAAATTTATTGTATTTTTGGTTATTTATATGGTCAAAGCTGAGTTTAGTCACATCGAAAATACTGAGATGACACTGTATAATTGTAAAAAAAAAAACAAACAATGTTCCTCAAATTCTATTAGACAGAGACAAAAACTTGTGTGAAACGATCTCACGAGTCATATTTTGTGAGACTGATCTCTTATTTTTGTCATCAATGAAAAAATATTATATTTTATGCTAAGAGTATTATTTTTTATTGTGAATATCGGTATGATTAATCTGTCTCACAGATAAAAATTCGTGAGACCGTCTCACAAAAGACCTACTTTTAATCAGATTATTATAGATCTGTACGTACTCTTTGAATTGGCACTTTTTATAGGAATTTTGTACCAAATGCGGTCTCTTTACAAGCAATGATAAGATGCCGAAAGGCCAACAACTATGCATTCAATTTTTAGGAGAATTAAGTCTTGAAAGCCATTATCAATATTAATGACTTTATGCACACGTTGCGTGAATATACAATTGATTTTCTCATTAATTAATAATTATTGTTAAATTTAAGTTAATATTTAGATTACAACCAATTTGTATATTTGAAAATATTTTGTTATAATTTGTAAAATTATTGTGTAGATAATATGCTTTTTTTTTTTAAAAAAAAAAGGTGATGTAATTTTTTGTGAGATGAAGGTAATAATGTTATTTGGAAATTAATTTATTTAATGAGATAACATTAGTACTGTCATTTAGAAAATAATCATCCCAAGAGATCAAGGTAGTTACTATTAGAAATAATTTATTTATATTTAAATATAATCCAAAGCAGAATGGTTTAAATTAGACTAGACTCTGAACCTAATTATAGCATTGTCTCTCTCCAATTGTTTAGCGTTTGTTACGACCGATGTGCTGAGGTTCTGGCTAGCCCAATCATGTCAACCAAAAGCCACGTGTTCCTATTTTCCTAACATTTTCGAATTAGTCAGAATCAGGGAAAAATAAATTAGAAAATATGTTTTATTTATCACAGAGAAATGAAGAAAATGTTATTATATTGTTTGCCATTAGTTTGGGTTTAGTCTGGGTAATTATTGCCCTATTGCACTGTCATTAAATTTTAACTAATCAAATGACCAAAATTTAAGATAAGATTAAGTTAAAAGATTTTCTCCTCTTTTATGGTATGAAAGAAATAATAAATTTCGGATTGAAAAAAATTATTGAAGATTTTTTAATTACTTCACCAAAAAACTATTTCCTTCCAACGAAAGAACTCTGAAAGAGCGTCAGCAATTTTTTTAAAATGTACGAAAAAAAAGATAGCCACTAAATAAATCGATTAAATTTATAATTTTTTAATATTGGAAATTTGTGGCAATACTAAACTTAACAGACGCTGGCAATTCATGAATGTGAATTTATAATTTATGTCACAATCAGCTACCATATTAATTTTACCATGAAAAGATAAATAAAACCACTTTGGCAATCAAAGTGAAAACAAATTAAATAGAGTCGAGTCACACGTTAAATCTGAAAGCGAAGTTCTCGAATAGTACTAGGAAAAATGGCTAACCTAATTCACATATATGGTTTTTTGGGACAAATTAAGTTTTAAGTAAATCATAATTTCAATAGACACGTAACTATGTAAATAATTATAAAAGTTAAAATTAGATTACACGTCAAATCTGAAGATATATATAACGTAAACACAGTCTATGTCGCATATGGTACCATTTGGCGACGCATAATGTGCTCAGCGTCGCACAAATAGCGAATCGTGTGAATCTATTTTCCCACCTTTATTTTGTGCTATTTGGCGACGGGACAAAATTAATGCGTCGCGAAATGTAAGCATTTGACGACATATAGCACACTCAACGTCGTCAATACTTACAGGAAATTTTCCCTCCAACTTTTTAGGTCCTTTGGCAACATGACTCAGTTAAAGCGTCGCAGAAAGGTAATCCTAGAGCGTCGCAAAATTGGTAAATCATTTCACGACGCGTATCAAGCGTTGCCGAAAAATGTGGGACGATGATCTTGTGATTGATGTTGGAGATGAGAGTGATTAGGAGTTGCTAATATTGTTTGAAAATAGAGGAAATGAAGAATGTATTTATATATAGTGCTGGAATAATGGTGGTTGCATTGAGTAATAATTACATGTTTTGTTCGATGATAACATAATGAATGTTGACATTTTAATGTTGTAGGTCCTAATCACTTTTAATCAACATATGTGCCGAGGTGGTTGCTCACTTTTAATCAACATATTTCTAAATTTCTTGATTGACCTCCGGCCGAGGTGGTTGCTCTCTTGTGGTTGCTATAATTCGCAAGTTCTGTCTTAATATGTCCATCTCTCTTCCCCTCCTTGACTCTTGATCCTTCACTGACAGATCATTCCTGGTTTCTCTTTCCAGCCTCCACCGACATGCTCTTCGATTTGATCTCCTCCATCACTTCTCTCGCCTCCGCAACGACTATATGTCTTTTTTTTTTTTTTTGCAATATTATGTAATTGATGTTTGAGTAGTGTTTTTTTAAAACATTATTTGATTAGTTTGTTTATCTTTTTGAAAAATATTTTATTATTGAATATAGTAAATTGCACATCTATTGAATTTTTTTTATCAATAATTATTTTATTTGATATTCATATTTAATTGACAAAAATAACAATAATGACACATTTTGGCAATGTTTTTATATTGTTGACAAATGAGGATGAATAAAAAATAGAAAAATTGGTAACACTAAGAGTGTCGTTAAATGTCTAATATCTTTGGTGATGAGATTTTTGCGTCGTCAAATAATTACAATAAAATAGAAAAATTGAATCGAAAAATACATTTCGCGACGCAACGAAGGCGTCGCCACGTGATAATATCTTTTGGCGACGTATGGGATCAGCGTCGGAAAATACATACACTATTAGTGACGTTTTATTTTTTTCGTCACCAAAGGGCCGATTGACATTTGCCTACAAACATTTGCGACGCAACTCAGCGACGAGTTTTTGCGTCGTCAAATATTCGGCGACGTGTTTCACTTACATTTTGCTACGTTGAGCAGCGTCGCCAAATGTAAAATTTCTTGTAGTATACATGTAGTTTCATTTTCATATTTTGATCTCTCTAAAAAGAGCTTTCTATTGATCTAACTTAAAATCAAATCTTTATTCACTTTTAAGTTTTAAGTGAAGCATAATTTCAATATATCATTTCTTCTTTTAATTTTCAGGTCGACATGCTGAGATTTAAAATAGTTGGGGCAATCATTGATTTTTATTTCTGTTTTTTAACTAAGTTAAGTTGTTACATGTAATATTTCGCAACTTCTTGCAATATTTGATTTTAAACTCTGCAAATTCTTATGCTACACCGGCGAACAACGTAATAAACGATATAATATATATGGAAGACAATAATATATATATGAGTGTCAAATAAATTTCATATAATTCGATGGTCTCATAATTCTTTATTATAGGGTTTCTAATCTACCGAAGATCGATCAAGGTTTCTTTATACTGTAGCTGAGAGCTCTTGAATTCCCTCTCCTTAATACATAGGTTTTCAAGGCATAAATTTCAACATCATATATACTTCCGATTTTCGAATCGTTATACTGCCATTTCGGTTTCGATTTCTCCTTGTCACGTAAACAAATATAGCTAGTCTCTATAGTTTGTTTATCTTCACGCTTTCGATCACTTAAACCTGTTTATTTTAACTTAAATTCTTGTAATATAAATCGTGTTTAAAAAATGAAGAAAAGGTTTAGGGACTTTACAACATTCCTCAATATTTTAGATCTAAGAATTAAAATTGCTCAAAAGTTTTATCAGATCGATAAACCATTGGAATTAAAGATTCAATCTCTTTCCAAAAAAATTAAATTAGATATAGTTGGTGAATGTAAATATATTTATATTGATAAATATTAAATTAGAAAACAAAAAAGAAATTTATTTAATAAATACGACAAAGTCAGTGACAATATTCATAAATACAAATTTAACAAATATATATGTAAAAAATTTAATTTATTGGATACATTTAATAAAAGAAAGTATAATAGATTGGTTTTGGAATAAACGAAGTAGGATAAAAAATATTTGGATATACAAAAAAGCTCAAAATCGAAACTTTTTAGCTAAAAAAATATATTAAATCAGTAATTTTTTTTATGACAAAAACTTGTGTGAGACGGTCTCACGAATCGTATTTTGTGAGACGGATATCTTATTTGGGTCATCCATGAAAAAATATGATTTTTTATGTTAAGAGTATTAATTTTTATTGTGAATATCGGTAGGATTAACTCGTCTCACAGATAAATATTCGTGAGATCGTCTCACAAAAAATCTACTCATTTTTTTATTGTTTGCCAGAATCATTATATTTCTGCAAAAATGCAGAAAAAGTAATATAGCGCTTCTCATAAGTTGGGCTGCACTCTCAGAGTTGCCAGTTGGTCAATCAGGCCCACTAATATTTTTTCTTCTTTTTATTTGATGGAACTAATCTTTTTTATTCTGCTTGAAGCACTAAATATATTGGGTGTCATTTTTTAATAATTTGATTTGGTGTGCATAAAGAAAATAAAATACAATTTTTTATAAAAATATATTTTAATAAATTATAAAAATATCATTTAATAAAAACTATTAGTTTATTTTGGTTAATATATATGAAAATCATTAATTAAGTTTTACTCTATCCACACGAAAAAATATCAATACAGCGTGGAAGATTGAATCGACATCTTCAATATTAAGATCTCTCACATAGATTGAATTAGGTTATTGTGAGTTGTATATATGGATTTGGACAGTCCTTCTGTTTGAGTTGATTTATGGGTTCTGAGTTAGGTCAGAGACAAACCCACCGTTATGTGTTCGATTGTCAATAGTTGAGTCACCAGTTAATGTCTATATGCTCTAGTTGTTCATTCCTAGGTGCGAGAGGGTTTGTTAAGATGATTATGATGTATTTTAGTAGGGTTTCTCATCTCTATTTTCTTGGACGATCGTGCGTCGTGAGCCACCAATGACTCTACGGACCAGCGTGCTACGATGAGCAAGACATTGCATGTCCAATATCTTAATTGGCATGAGTGTGAGAAACAACAACCGGCTCGACGGATCAACATGCTACACACTCGGTGTCTAGACATTGACTTTGCACTAGTTTCTAATTTAACCCCTGACCACCAATTCATAATTCATGCATACACATATAGATTTGTATAGCCATATATTACGTATTTTATTTGGATTTTCAGACATATTAGATATGTTTGTATAACACGTATTCTGGTTTTGCCGTTGGTATAGCGGAGATACTATAGGTTGTATGGTTTACATTTCCGGATGGTTTTAGAAGTTTCCGCATATTATGATTTTACTCTAATTGTGACTTATTTAAGTTTATCATTGCATGCTATAATTCAATAATTGTTTAATGTAGCGTTTCGGATAAAGGCTCCACATATTTAATCTAAAATACAAGTATATCTTTAATTTAACAATTAAAACATACTCGAACAGCATATAAAATTATATAATAACTAACGACTTATCTAAACTTAGTACAAATAATTAAACAAATTAAAATGAATTTTACATTTTAATATCGTTTCAGAAAAAAGAAGAATTTTAAAAAGTTTTAAAAGTATCATCAATATCTGATAGACAGATACAATTAAGATACAACTATATATATATATATCCCTTAACCATTTTCATCAGTTTAATAATATTGATGGAACATAATGGGTCCACTTTGGATCAATAATGTTTTATTTTTGTTTTGACAAATAAATAATAAAATACAATTTTATAATATAAAATAAATATAAAAAAGAGAAATGGATGTTAAATAAATAAAATACGCAGACAAGAGATAATGTGTTTGAAACATCTTTATATCTTGAGAAATCTTTTAAAATTTGTCTTAATATTAGATAACTGATTATTACACGTAAAATTCGCGTATCATAGACGTTTTTGGATGAAAAAAAATCATATTTAATATTTAATAATGTAAAATGTGCACGGCCAACTTTATATTTAGCAGTCCCGGAGACTGTAAAATTAAAAAATCAAAAAAAGTAAATGAAAAATCTGTAGAGTAGGGCCTTCAGACTGATCAGCAGTCACTTCCGACGTTTTTTTTGTAAATAAATAATTCGAATAAGAATTAAATGTTCATTAAATAATTTAATTAATATATAAAAATTTTGATTAAATTTGGCTATGAGAGAAAAAAAATAACACATGGAAAAGTAAGTCTTTTATGAGATGATGTCACGAATCATTATCTGTGAGATAGGTCAATCCTACCAATACTCTTAACATAAAAATTAATACTCTTAACATAAAAAATAATATTTTTCATGGATAACACAAAATAGAGATCCAACTCATAAAATACGACCCGTGATACCGTCTCACACAAATTTTTGCCCACTTTGTGGAAACCACATATCTGAATTTTGCCTTATTGATAAATTAATTACAGGCTGGAAAATCAGCACCAAATCTTAATTAACTAGTTAACAAAATATTTTTTCTTTGGCGAACCTCAGTGTCACGTTTATTGTTGATGTTGACATCGATCATCATTAATCAAATCATAATTAATTATTTAGTACAAATCGTGAATAATTCTTATTCGAAGTTTAATCTTCTGTTAATTACCATTATTTAAACCAAAAGTAAATAAACTTCATTACAACATTGAATTTTCTTATTTAAAGTATTACATTAATTATGTATGTAAAAGAACGGAAAATTGTTTTTTTAAAAAGAAAAAACGGAATAAATTGTTCGTTCTTATTATACAATAATAAAAACATATAAATCCCAAGGGACAATACTACAAATACAATTTTACATTCCGGTTCTTAATAATTTGCAAACATATTTTTCGTCTAAGCCGATCGACCTTAAGCTAATTCAACATCAAGTTGAGTCGATTCTCTTCAGAAATATTTTTTAAAAGGAGATGAAATTCTTACCACCTTTGCCGACACAAAATATTTAAGTTTTACCCTTTTATGTCGATCGAACTTGCATAAAAAATAGGTGCCACTGCACATGGATATGTGCACACAAGTATCACCATAGAACAACAAATGATCTCTCTACCATTTCTTGTCTTCAACGATACTCAAATATACCGATCAGCTTCGCGTTAACTGCTTATCGTTCTCTCTTCCGGTATTCTGCCTAGCAGTTGTAGTTCTGATTTCGAAAATCCGAATTGTCTATACTACTTAAAATGCCGCCTGACCTAATACTGTTCAATACTCGACTGTTCAGTTAAATCGTTAGTTTTACGGTTGTCTAGCTCAGGCCATATTTAACATGTCTACACGTGTGTGTGTGTGTGTATCATATATGTTTCCGGGTTGTGAGGATGTATCGTAATTTATTTGGTAGGGCAAGTGCACTATTGTATATTCCAATACATGCATGTGTTTTTATGCAATTAAATCCTGTTTCCGGAAACCTTGACAAGAGTGCTCCCAATTGGAATTTGTATCCATAACTCCTCAGATACATGTGTGAACTATTACAGTTCCATTTGAAAACGACAGCCACGACAATGTAGAAATTGCATCATATTTCGGCCCACCTATATTATTATATATTTCCCTTGTTTTATTTTCATTTTTTTCCTTTCCTTTGGAATACTGGCCGGTCACATCAAGTTAAGTGCCTTAATTGTGCAATTGATGTTTCAAAACTCGTAAATAATGAAGTTTCGAGCTAATGTATTAGCTAATTATATATCCAACAATCCATATTTAATATTATATATTAGGTCCGTGATTTTTTTTTTATGGACCTTTGCGTGTGAAAATTAATAACGAACACTATTGGATGCGACAACGCACACAACTATGATTCATTAATTTAAGGGTGAATTAACTATAGTTGATTTGCGAAGTTTAAAAAGGTCCCATGTTGATTATATGGTGCTCCGCTATATGCCTAAGCTGATCCAATCGTGATAATATATTGTTAATATAACATATTTTCGATGTAACATTAAATATAGTGTCGCTATTAAGATTGTTTTATATTTAATATCGGTAATGATAATATAGGAAAAAATCATATCTTCATTAAAGTGATAAGAAAGAGTTTTGGAATTTATGCACTCTTTAAATCCATCATAGAATTCACATAGTATCTTAAAGTGACAAGAAAGGGATTTGAGATTTATAGAAATCAAGTCTTTTTCAACAAACAAAAGAATTTAAAATATTTGATTTAATTTGAGCACACCCTTAGTAATTTTCTATCAGTTAAGAGTATTTTGTCACTGTTTCGGTCATGATCAAATGCAAGAAGTAATTGTAGATTAAAGTGAGACATGTCGTGTAACAAAAAAAGTTGGATTTGCAGTAGAATTTGGAAATTATTCATAATTACTAGTAATTTTTAGAATCCGTAATTAGGGTATTGGCTGTCACTGCTCTAGGGATCCCACTCACGACTGGATTATATTTTGTCAAGTAGCAAGAACAATATTTTCAATGGGGTATTTAGTAGTACAAATTAACGAAGTAAAATGTAATAATGTCCACAAAATTACAAAAAATATTTAAAATTATTGGTTGAATCACATATTCAACAAAATGTTAAAAATTATGAAGAAAATGGCAGAAAATAGTCAGAAAAAAGAAGCAGAAAGCAACGCATGTGGCCCATTGCATGTCAGCTCAACCCAAATACCACTGTCTTTTGATGTGATTTCTTCATCTTCCGATTGCTTCAAATAACTATTCCTTTAACCTTCAAACACTTTCCCTTAATTAGCAAAAATCAGAAGGGATATAGCAACAAGATCGACAAAAAAAATACAAAATTGATGGTATGGAGAGAGGAAAAGATTTGTTCGAAGGATCATCATCAAGATCCCCCACTGGTGGGGATCCGTCGGCGGCGGCAGCGATTACTCCCAGCCGGTACGAATCCCAGAAGAGGAGGGACTGGAACACTTTCGGGCAGTTCTTGAAAAATCAGAGGCCGCCGGTGGCGCTGTCTCAGTGCAACAGCAACCATGTGCTGGATTTCTTGAGGTACCTGGATCAGTTCGGGAAGACTAAGGTTCACTTGCAAGGCTGCATCTTTTTTGGGCAGCCAGAGCCTCCGGCGCCTTGCGCCTGCCCGCTGAGGCAGGCTTGGGGTAGCCTTGATGCACTTATCGGCAGGCTGCGTGCCGCCTATGAGGAGAACGGCGGATCACCGGAAAATAACCCATTTGCTAGTGGAGCAATCAGGATTTATCTGAGGGAAGTGAAGGAATGCCAAGCTAAGGCAAGAGGGATCCCTTACAAGAAGAAGAAGAAGAAGACTGGAAGTAGTAGTGGAACGCCCGATGATGAATCCAATTCTGCATCTATGCCATTTTCTTGATTCCGAGTTTCCAACCAGATATAATGGATCCAATCGGAAGTGGGTAAACTTCTTCTCAAAAATATTCTGTCATTTTCTTGAAAATGGTTTGTGTTTATTCTCAATTACTTGCTCTAATATCAGCGTAGTTTACAAGCCATTTTTCATTTAGATGATTTCATATGTGTCTGTATACACAAAACCTGCCTAAGTAAATATATCAATCATATGTGTCTTGTGTACACAAAACCTGCCTTAGTAAATATAACTTGATATAATTCCGATCTAAAGAAGTAAATTAGGGATGATTGATTATTCACAAGAAGAATGATTAATATTTTCTCGGGAATAGAAAGAAGAAAAGCTAAAATCAGATATCACAAGACCATTTTACTACAAGTAATGGGATCTTCCTAACGTATACGAAAGTTGGTACGTATATTCATCCATAAACCCTAAATAGAACCAATGCAAGACAATTAACAGCAATAACAAATCTAACCAACCAAAATTTGCTAGCTCTTCTTGAGACCATTCCAATGTAGTGTTTTTAAGTATGTGTTTTCATGCCTGCAAGTTCCACCTCGAGAATGGTGACATTTTTCATTTCTTGGAATCATTTCAACATACAAATTGATGGACTTTTTTTTTTCGCTGACACCATATAGAATCCTTTCTGTTCCTTTTTCAAGTTTTTTGTTCTAAAAAATCTCACCAATTTGTGGTTAGCTAGTCCACATTTTAGTATTCTCAATTGCATGTCAGCCTTCCCATTTTCTTTCTATAGCATCTTTTAGGATTGTGGCAGAGTTTTTGCTCCCCACAAATATAGCCATGATCTATGTTAGAGCTGATCAGGGGGACGCATTTCATGTTTTTATCTTGATTCAATACATATGAGAGTTATATAAATAACGTAGTTAATTAGTTCCATGATTTATCCCATGCATTGCACACCTGCGTTTTGAAGTATTTCTTTCTTTCTTTTTTATTGAGAAAGTTTTCAAGGATTTCATGTACATTATTTTACACGAAAATCTCATCATTAATGTGATATCACCCAGGTGTACGAGAAATCAAGAAATGCTTATTAATTATAAAAAATGATATATTCTATTAATCAAAAACTCTATTATCATAAACTCCCCCACTAATCCGATTTCTTTAATGTATAATTAATAATATAATGGGGAGTGCATTCATAATTTTCTTTAAACATGATTGTCCTTTGCATCTTTACTAGATTTTGCCTTCTGTCTGTACAGATTTTGTGGGACATCACAATTATTCGTTTTTGTCCCAACGCTTTATTTTTTTACCAAGCGAAAAAATTAACATCGTGTTAAAATCTTGGGCTAATGACCGATCAACAATTTATCAAAAATCTATAAAAATAAGATGTACGTATTATAACAGAATGAATCATAATTTTTTTTTTTCTATTTTAAAAGGCTGTGGTATAGTAAAGTATATGCCTTAAAATCAAAATTCATCTTCCGCAAAATACTAGATGTCCAAAATTAACCTTACATTGTACTTAAATGCATAATCACCAATTAAAGATCCAATAACTTTGAGTGAAATTGTGCATAATCTATTTGTGTGAATAAGATTAACTCAAAGATTGAAAAAAATCGAGATATGAGTTATCAATCATGAGCAATGAACTTCTTGGGATTGAGAGGGTGATCTGGAGATGATTCTCATTATAATTAGATAGTTGGTCAAAGATTAATCAGAAAATTTCCAAGGCCAATGACTCGGAGTAACAATATATACTGATATCAGAGTATAATCTCCAAATAATTAACATACTGATTCTCGATAATCCTTTTCTGATATAGTGTGCGTATATTTATTTACATAATATATGAAGAAAAACCAATGGACGTACAAGATGTTCTCTCATGCTTTATTTTTAAAAATATGTGGTGTTTTGTCAGGGTTCCTAGGGTTTACAATGGGCAGTCTCTGTGAAACTGTACGTTCAGTTGATAGTGTTTAGCTCATGTAATTGTCATTCAGACTGCTGAGCTGCAATTTTTACTGTTTTCTGTCTAAGTGATACCTCAAAAATATACTAAGATTAATCACACTTTGGATGGTAAATTGATGAAGATTGTAGAACTACAGGAATAATCTTGAATGAACATTTGTGTCTTAAAATCAATCTCACACACACACACACACACACACATATATATCTATATGTAAGATTTGATATGTTTTATGAGAGAAAAAAGCACAAAGGATTGTTACATGTTATATATTGAGAATTAAGACTTTAGATTTCTAAAATTAAGCTAGGTTAGGGTTTTATATTAATGAATCTTTCAGTGGCAAGACATGATTATTTTACATTTGGCTGATTTTTACTTCTTGTGTTTGGATATTAGTATTTGAATATGTTCATTTTTATTTTAAGAAAAATGAAATTGTGATACTGCTTTCACTGTGTTGGTTTATGTATTTTGAGTTCATTTAAATCTACTTAAATTATAATTATTGATCTTGTGTAAGACAAGGCCGAAAAAGGGGTAATTGAAAGAGTTCTTTAATTTTAAAAAATCAAATATTACAATAATTTTTGAAGAAACAAAAAAGAGTAAGGTATATTCTCTTGTAATTGTTTAATACCTTCTAATCACATCTTAAGTCAAATTTCTTGTTGAAACTCTTAATAATTAATGCCTTACAATTTTGATTATAAAAAAATTTCTTATAGACATTTATCGACATCTTTTATATATCCTCGCGGAAGTGTGGTTTTCTGTTAATTCCAGTTGTCCCAGTTCAGGCGATTAATGATGTAATTTTTTTAGCAGGAACGTCATGCGGTGGAAGAACTGGTTCGAGGCATGCCAAGTTTCTTTTCAAGTTGTGGACTTCTTTCTACACAAATTCAATATTGATTTACTCTATATATATATAATCATATGATATTAACTCATATTTCATTATTATATTGCATATGATTTTTGAGTTGTTTTGAAATATTCTGAAGTCTTGTATTATCAAATACTCAGAGGTTAGTTCGGCTTGATTCACATACCGGTACTGTATTTTTATTTTTATTTTTATTTTTATTTTATTTTACCAATCCAACTCTATGATTCATTCCAATTCACTAACGTTTCGCACACACGACCAACCATTTGTTCATCAAACGTTCCGTTTTACATTGGATGAAGTGGATGATTATAAAAAAGATCAAGAGATGTTTATGCTCTGTAAAAAAAAATTCAGGGTGTTGCTTGGGAACTGGATAGTTGAGTATTTTTGGTCTGATGCAGCGGCAATTTCAGAACCCACTAATCCATTTACTCAGTAAAAATCATCTTTTAGAATTCACAATTGACTCCACGCATTGAATCAAAATATACGCATAAAATATAACATGTGCGACTATCTTCTTACAAACAATCATAAACTCTCTTCTCACTATCCAATGAGGAACAGGAAGTATTAGAATTTGATTATATTAAAACAATGAAATGCTATCTGCCAACTGTTTTGTCTTACACGTCAGTAGTAATGCAAAACTAAGGGGATGCTTTGGTTTAACAAATCATATGAACGTGTAAAGAATATGTTCTAGATAATGCCAAATATAGCAGATGCCCCAACTAATCAGTTTGTGAAGAAGGGGTGATATAAACCAGATATAATTTCGGAGTACTTTAAGAAAAAGAGTGAAAAAATCCCATAAATAGTTTTGTTGGTTTTGTTAAATGAAGCAACATGAACAACAAGACAATAGAGTCACCCAAAAGACTTTCAAAAAGGAATATTAAGAAGTCATCACCAGCTGCAAATCCGATTTTAGTTCATAAAATACACAACGAGCAATGCTCGAATTCTTAAACATTCAAAAACCAATTCACCCAATTTTCTCGTGAAAATAGAGGATCTGCAATGGCAAATTTGCTAGTATCTTGCAAGTACACAATATTTCATGCAAACTTAAAAGAACTTGTACCCTTAAAGCATGCCACAAGAAAATGGTATCCAAAATTAATGATTGTAGAGCACACAATTGNTCTGATGCAGCGGCAATTTCAGAACCCACTAATCCATTTACTCAGTAAAAATCATCTTTTAGAATTCACAATTGACTCCACGCATTGAATCAAAATATACGCATAAAATATAACATGTGCGACTATCTTCTTACAAACAATCATAAACTCTCTTCTCACTATCCAATGAGGAACAGGAAGTATTAGAATTTGATTATATTAAAACAATGAAATGCTATCTGCCAACTGTTTTGTCTTACACGTCAGTAGTAATGCAAAACTAAGGGGATGCTTTGGTTTAACAAATCATATGAACGTGTAAAGAATATGTTCTAGATAATGCCAAATATAGCAGATGCCCCAACTAATCAGTTTGTGAAGAAGGGGTGATATAAACCAGATATAATTTCGGAGTACTTTAAGAAAAAGAGTGAAAAAATCCCATAAATAGTTTTGTTGGTTTTGTTAAATGAAGCAACATGAACAACAAGACAATAGAGTCACCCAAAAGACTTTCAAAAAGGAATATTAAGAAGTCATCACCAGCTGCAAATCCGATTTTAGTTCATAAAATACACAACGAGCAATGCTCGAATTCTTAAACATTCAAAAACCAATTCACCCAATTTTCTCGTGAAAATAGAGGATCTGCAATGGCAAATTTGCTAGTATCTTGCAAGTACACAATATTTCATGCAAACTTAAAAGAACTTGTACCCTTAAAGCATGCCACAAGAAAATGGTATCCAAAATTAATGATTGTAGAGCACACAATTGATTACAGCGATAAACTGAAGCACAGAAACAAACAATCTTCAGAGTGTGTATAGATTTTAAAAAAAAAGATAGAACTAAACTTGCAAAATATATTCAATCAAATAAACAAGGTGCATTAAAAAAATGAGGGCGTCACCAATGAGGGCGTCACCGTTGGAGTTACAAGTGCTAGTCTTGGAGAAAGTGTCACCGATGAGGGCGTCAATGCTGGGGAAGTGGGACCACGACGAGGAGTAGCGGCAGTTTGATTGAACGACCTTAGACTTCTCGATCTTGTACTTCTTTTTGACGGTGTCGATGCGGTTCTTACACTGGACGTCTGTACGGCGAAGCTTAAGGGAAGTGGCGTGGATGGCATTGACGGCGTCGGCAACCTCCTGCCAGTCTTTACGGTTGAGGTTTTTGCGGTTAAGCTCCACGTAGCGTGCCCCCCAGGCATCAATGAGCGTCTGAGTTGCATCCTTTGACCAACAGTCCTCACGGGTCGGAAAACCGGTTCGTATCGCCGGCGGTGGAAGTTCGGGTTTTGTCGGTGAGGGAGGGGAAGAATGGAGATGTTTATCGTCGTCAGAGATGGGGGACGCTGTGGCAGAGTAAGGAGGGGAAGGAGAGGTGGGTGAAGGTGACATGTCGGTGGCGTGCGGCGGCGGGATTCTGAGAGGTATTATTGGAGTTTGCGAACAGAGTAGTACGAGGCAAGCACCGGTGGGGAAGTGTAGGAAGTCTTTTCTTATAAAAATAATTGACCTTAAAAAAAAATACCCAGCACCGGTAAGCTGTGTAACCGAACATAAACTCCACGTTGGCGACTTTCAAAATTCTCTCTTATTTCTTATTTTTATTTTTAAAAAACTTAATTTAATTTAATAATCTGCGGGATTATATGCAAACAATTTTCTAATTTTATTCTTATTTAATAAATATTTATATAAATAATCTGTTATCTTTAAATACTTAGTTAATTGCAAGTCTCAAATTAAATAAGAGTATATTAATAAATGAGTAGAAAAAATATTGCTAAATATTATATAAGTCTATACATTTGAAATAATAATAAAAAATATATATAATCTATAGAATTGAGAAGATTGTTGTGAAAAAGTAAAAATTTACGGTAAAAAAGTAAAAATCTCAAACTCTCAAAATTATCACACTACACACTTTATAATATTTTTCTCTCAACTCAATTGTGATTTTCTTCACAAATGAGAGATCTATTTATAGAAAATTTTTACAAATAATCCAAAAATAAAATACATCATTACCTACATCATCACACACTAATTTTCAATATTCAACACCTAATTTTACCTAATTTTCAACATTCAACATTCACATTTTCAACACAAATATTTAACACATTTTTAAATAATTTTTCAACACTCCCCCTTGTGATGATGATCATAATGATTGTATACATTACGTGTTTTTATACTGCCTCGTTAAAAACCTTACTAGGAAAAACCCATTGGGATAAAAACCATAGTAAGGGAAAAAGAGTGCAGTCACGTAAACTCCCCCTCATGTTGACACGAACAATTCTTCACAAATTTCGTAGATTGCGCATCCCAATATTATATATGTGCTTTCTGAATATTGTCGTAGGAAGTGCCTTTGTGAAGAGATCTGATGAGTTTTCACTTGATTGAATGTGACGAACATCAATACATTTATTCTTCTCAAGCTCCTTGGTGAATGCGAAGAACTTAGGAGGAATATGTTTAGTTCTGTCGCTTTTTATGTATCCTTCTTTCATTTGAGCAACACATGCAGCATTATCTTCATATAGTATCACAGGCTTCTCGTCGAATGATAATCCGCATGAGATTTGGATATGTTGAGTCATTGATTTTAACCACACACATTCACGGCTTGCTTCATGTAGTGCAATAATCTCGGCATGATTTGATGAAGTTGTTACAAGTGTTTGTTTCTGTGAACGCCAAGAAATTGCAGTGCCTCCACGAGTAAATACATATCCAGTTTGAGAACGTGCTTTGTGTGGATCAGATAAGTATCCAGCATCGGCATAACCAATTATACTTGGATTAGCATCTTTTGAATACAAAAGTCCCAAGTCTGTCGTTCCTCGTAGATAACGGAATATATGTTTAATTCCGTTCCAATGTCTCTTTGTTGGATATGTGCTAAATCTTGCCAATAAATTTACGGCAAAAGATATATCAGGCCTTGTACAATTTGTAAGATACATAAGGGCACCGATAGCACTTAGATATGGTACTTCTGGACCAAGAATATCTTCATCATCTTCACATGGACGGAATGGATCCTTTTCTATGTTTAATGATCTAACAACCATTGGAGTACTTAAAGGATTTGATTTGTCCATATTAAAACGTTTAAGGATCTTTTCTGTATAATTTGTCTGGTGAACAAATATTCCACATTCTTTTTGTTCAATTTGTAAACCCAGACAATACTTGGTTTTTCCAAGATCCTTCATTTCAAATTCTTCTTTCAAGTATGACACAACTTCTTGAATTTCCTTATTTGTTCCAATGATGTTTAAATCATCAACATATACAGCAATAATTACGCATCCGGATGTTGTTTTCTTAATGAAAACACAAGGGCATATTGAATTATTTACATATCCCTTTTTCATCAAGTGATCACTTAGCCTATTATACCACATTCTGCCGGATTGCTTCAACCCATATAATGATCTTAGTAATTTCACAGAATAACATTCTCTGGGTTTTGAACTTTGTGCTTCAGGCATCTTAAATCCTTCAGGGATTTTCATATATATATTACTATCAAGTGATCCATATAAGTAGGCTGTAACAACATCCATAAGACGCATTTCTAAATTTTCAGATACTGCCAAGCTAATCAAATACCGAAACGTAATTGCATCCATCACAGGAGAATACGTTTCTTCATAATCAATTCCAGGCCTTTGAGAAAAACCTTGTGCAACAAGTCGAGCTTTATATCTTACTATTTCATTTTTCTCATTTCGCTTTCGAATAAAAACCCATTTGTATCCAACAGGTTTTACACCTTCAGGTGTAAGGACTATAGGTCCAAAAACATTACGTTTATTTAGCGAATCCAATTCAACCTGGATGGCATCTTTCCATTTTATCCAATCCTGCCGATTTTTACATTCACCAAAAGATTTTGGTTCATGATCTTCATTATCATTTATGATGTCGATTGCCACATTATAAGAAAATATATCATCAATTTCTTCTATATCTTTTCGGTTCCATATTTTTCCAGTATTAATATAATTGATAGAGATTTCATGATTCTCGTCAGTTTGTGGTTCTGACAAAACATTTTCATCATCATGTGTTTCTTCAGGAACATCATTCTCTATTTTGTGATCATTATGTGTTTCTTCAGGAACATCATTCTCTATTTTGTGATCATTGTGTTTCTCTATGAATTTTCTTTTTCGAGGATTTTTATCCTTGGAACCAACTGGCCTTCCACGCTTCAGGCGTTTAATGACATCATGACTATCTTCAATTTGTTTCTTCGGAATTTCAATTCGAGCAGGGGCATTTGCAGCATGTATATATGATTTAGTTACCCCTTTTGTGTCTGCAAATGCATCTGGTATTTGATTTGCTATTCTTTGCAAGTGCACAATTTGCTGTACATCTTTTTCACATTGTTNAAAAAGTAAAAATCTCAAACTCTCAAAATTATCACACTACACACTTTATAATATTTTTCTCTCAACTCAATTGTGATTTTCTTCACAAATGAGAGATCTATTTATAGAAAATTTTTACAAATAATCCAAAAATAAAATACATCATTACCTACATCATCACACACTAATTTTCAATATTCAACACCTAATTTTACCTAATTTTCAACATTCAACATTCACATTTTCAACACAAATATTTAACACATTTTTAAATAATTTTTCAACAAAGATAAAATAATATCTACTACTATTTATTAATTCAGACTTATAATTTCAAAATTTCAATTTAGCCATTCACTATTTTTTACGATTATGACATGATTTTATTTTAAATATATTAAATTAATTATAGAAAAAATTGTACAAGAGACATGCGTGCCAAATATTGTGATTCTCATCTTTGGTCCACGAAGCCCGTGGTCTTAATTTCAATGCACCGCCAATTAAATGATCTATATACAAACTAGCCCACGATTTGTATGATGGGCTGTTCCAATATTTATATCTGGTCCAAATTTTGTATGTTCTAAAATATTTTGGCTCTCCTTCATGTTCAAAAAGGACAGCCCGGTCTATGGGAAAAATTACATTTTTTTTTTGTCATTTGCATATTTTTTATTTTTAAGTTCGTAATATATCAATTTACAATTTTAGTTATTTAATTCGTATATTTTTTCAATTTTAATTATTTTTCATTGTGATACTGACATGACTCACATGATATCGAAAATTGCTGACGTATCAAGTATCACATCAATATGCTGAAAAATAAAGGACTAAACCAAAAAAAACAAATTATATGATTAAAATCATCGATGATCAATAACATGATAAAAATGAAAAATAATTTAGTAAAATATTGTATTTATCCACAAATAATTTCTAATGTAACCATTCGCTATTTGCGTTTCATAACATGCACTATTATAGTTTCAATTCTTTTTCCTCTACTCGTTTTTTTTTTTTTAGTTTAAACTAATTTAGAGGTAAACTGCATCAAATTTGTGACAAGAAAATTCTCCCGATGCATATTTTTAAGACTAAAAGTTCAAACCCATTATTCTTATCTAAAAAGAAATTGACGTTTTACAACTCGAACCGATATGCACGGTCCGATGAAGTTTTGAATATTGATGTCTGAAGTGTCTGGTTTTCTAAAATAATGATTATTCCGAATATAAAATTATATTTTTTTCAATAGTCTCAAATATCTATTCCAGTGTTAATATTTATTAATTATTTTCTATATTATTTGATCAAGATACACATATTCGCTAAATAGTATATTACATACTTCCAACAATTTTTAATTAAATAAAGGTAAAATGAAAAGTATATTTGTGTCCAATAATTTCTTAATATATACTAGTTTCGCTCACAATCTTTTTTATTATTATCGATGGACTAAATTTAAATTTGACAAATTATGAAGGTACTAAATTGATTTTTGAATTGTTGAAATAAAAATAAAAATGTGTGTTGAAATTAAAAAAAAAAAAAAACAAAAGTGTAATATTAATATCATATAAGGGTAAAATTGGAAAAAAAAGTTATTCAAATTAATAAATAAAAGTATGTTCTCTAATAAAGGTGTTTTTCTTATTTTATTAAAAAGTTAGTATCATAATAATTTATTTATCAAATGTTCTATTTAAAAAATAATAATTAGTTTTTCACTTTTATTTTCAAACAGTAATGCTCATATTTGATTTTTTTCCCATTTTTTCATGATGTATAAATTTAATCACTTATACATAAGTCATAACATGATTTTTTTCAAACATTCCGTAAGTAATAAATAGTATTATGAATTTAGTATGTCCAGTCAGAATTATATATATATATATACATATGATGCGACATAATTAATTGGTTACCCGTCTTCGTTTCATTCAACATTTAACTTATATTTTACAAAAAAATTAAAGCCGTAAATCATTTTATTATTCATATATATGTTCATATATATGAATATAATCCCCTTATATTAGGCAATTTTTCGTCGTTTCATCTAAAATTTCAAACAATGTCTTGTAATATTACGAGGATAGCATTAAAATATGAAATTTCCGGTGTCAATATCACCGTTGTCACGTTTCTTCTCAAATTTCAGAGAGTGCGTCTTGATTTTATTTTATAGGAAATTTATTGCATCCACCAAGTTCTCGTGGCAGGAAAGTCAATATATATTTTATGAAGAGTACCGTCTTACGGATCTTAATTTGTGAGACATGTCAATCCTACCCATATTCACAACAAAAAGTAATACTTTTTCATGGATGACCCAAATAAGAGATTCGTCTCACAAATACGACCCGTTAGATCGTCTCACATAAATTTTTGACTTTTATAAATGAAATTCACTTGATTTCGTGATTTGACAATTACCAGCTGTTTTAATGTCACGCAAACGGAAATAAAATATGAAAATTTTATTCAAATAACTTATCCGTTGAATAGTACACATAATTCAATTATAAAACACTGCATGATTATAACATTTTTTTTTTCATTTTTACAAAAACACAACTGACCAATATAGTTCATCAAATCAAGAAATCAGTACATGTATCATATATATA